>NC_057387.1:95433521-95722351 GCF_019320065.1 Cervus canadensis
GGGGACATATGTATACCTACGGTTGATTCATGTTGAGGTTTGACAGAAAACAATTCTGTAAAGCAATTATCCTTTTTTTTTTTTTTGCAATTATCCTTTAATTAAAAAAGAATTTATGGTTTTAGCTCTTAGATTTTTGATCTGTTTTTAAGTAAATTTCTTGTATATGGTATGAATAGATGTCCAGCATCATTGTACATGTGGAAGTTCAGCTGTTTCAGAACCATCTTTTGAAGCCTGTTTTTCAAAAGATGCATTTTTGAAGCATACATAAAATTACAGAGAGCACATGAGTACCCATTTACTTACTACCCACTGTTAACAAAATCTCAAATATTTTGCCATACATGGTTTAGATAGTTTTTAGAACAGCATAAAGTTGAAGCTGTTAATTTCTTTAAATTTCAGTTACTGCATGAAAATTAAAGTATAGTAATTGAGCCTTATGGTGAGGATTACTTAGTCTTGTACTAAAAGGCTGAATTGATCTGACTGGAGGGTAGGCCTCCTGGTACCTGAATGTTGAAGCCCTTTAGGGCTCAGATTTGGTTTTGAGGCATCCAGTTGTCCTTAGGAGGGTGGAGCTCACTACTGATCCGGTTATTAATCAGTTCCCTTTCTCTTGCAGTGTGCCCAGCTGGCTGGAAGCCTGGCAGTGATACCATCAAGCCTGATGTCCAGAAGAGCAAAGAATATTTCTCTAAGCAGAAGTGAGCATGGGCCATTTTAGGGCCAGGCTGCAGTAGGCAGCCTTGAAAACAAAACCTCTTTTGTCCTACTGTCATGCTTAAAACCATTTTACACTCCGCCAGGATGTCTGTGGGACAGGACAGGCCTTTCCTGCAGGGGTTGGGGAGGCCAGCCTTTCTTCCTCTGGATGGCCAACTGATGTATACAGTAAGGGGGTATCACTTTTGATCTTTTGTAGTTTTATTAAATTTGAAATGAGACCTTGTTGAATCTTCATTGGTTGGGCGGGGGTGGGGGTGGGGCGGGTGGTGGCATTAGCCTTTGATTTTAAGAGGAATTTACTCTGCTTTCCTGCTTGGGGAGAAAATGAGGTGCAAGAGCTGCCTCAGAATCGTGAAATGATATTGAGGGAAAATGTACATAGACAACAGGGAAAAGAACAAGACCTGCTACAGTATCAGCCAAGGTGCTGCAGTTTATGCTGTAGGCTGGGTTGCAGTGAGGTTCTTGACATTTCCAGTACTACGAGGGCTGCATGAAAACCTGGATAAATGCCTGGTACTGTGTCTGTCTAAGATTACAGAGTTACAGGCTTTAGGTATCTTTGGAACTGAAAGGGGGAGGCAAACACAGGGCTGGCTTTCTGTGTCAGAAGCACAGTGGTGAGCACCTCTTGGCTTCCCTGGGTTTCCAGCCTTGATTTAAGGGTAGTTCTTGTTCTCATGAAAGTGAAAGTCGCTCAGTCCTGTCCAACTCTTTCCAACCACATGGACTATATAGTCCATGGAGTTCTCCAGGCCAGAAAACTGGAGAGGGTAGCTTTTCCCCCTTCTTCAGTGCATCTTCCCAACCCAGGAATCGAACTGGGGTCTCCTGCATTGCAGGTGGATTCTTTACAAACTGAGCTATCAGGGAAGCCCTATCTTTTCCTGATCCTGGGAAAGAGTGAATGCAGAAGGGGATGACAAGAGAATCAGATGGTTGGATGGCATCACCAACTTGGACATGAGTTTGAGTAAGGTCTAGGAGTTGGTGATGGACAGAGAAGCCTGGCATGCTGCGGTCCATGGGGTTGCAAAGATTTAGACACGACTGAACTGTTCTCATTCGTATGTGTGTTCTGAGGGAGGGTTGTCAGTGGGGGGAAGGTGGATTTCTCCTGGGCCCAAGGCTAGGGCAGATTTACAATTGAAGATCCTTCAGTAATATGTGCCGTTCCAGACACCACACCACCCCCCCACCACCACCACTAGCCCAGCCTACCTGTGGGCAGGATTCCCAGGGCCTTCAACAACAGCTTACTATATGCTAAGCAATTTCACATTTATTCAGTCACCATGATAACCCTCTGAAGCAGGTACTATTATTTAGGGGATAGTTCCTCCTCAGGCCCTGCAAAAGGTAGCATTTTGAAGCACTGCAGAGAAATGGTAACAGGTAGCAATCCCATATTCCAAGGCAGGTGGGAGGTCTGGATCTACTTGGTCTTCTTTTTTTGTTGTTGTTGGTCTTCTGTCTTAACCAAACTTTCCTGAGCCTTGTTATTTTCATTTCATTTAGGATCTCTACTATAATTCTTAATCAAAAATAATTACTTTATACCCAAAATAAGTTTCTTCCCTGGCAAAATATTAATAGTAGTGTAAAAGTCTTTAACAGGTGCCAATGCCCTAAATGAGTATCCCACAGGCAGGGAAGGTATCAGGGACCGGGGGATGTAGGTGGGGAAGCTGTGGGGCTGAGCCAGCCTCTCCTGGGATTCTGAGGCTTCTTGGGTAACAGCGTAGTGAAGTGAAGCTCTTGGGATGGAGAGCTAGGCTCCTCTGAGGGCTGGGGCAAGCCCAGTAAGGCCAAGCGTTGGGCAGGAGGAGTGGAAAAGTACACCTTCTGTTCTTCTGAATAGCGCTCCTGAGGTGTCACAGCATCCCGGTAAGTCCAGTCACGCCAATGGAAATTGAAGCGTTCAAGCAGGGTGATACGGTCAGCTCTTGCGGGTACACAGTCAAGGGGCTTTGTGGGTGGCAGATTCGGCACCTCTATTCCTCGCAGCAGCACCACCCCTCGGATGGCAAACCAGCCCCCAAACCTGGGATGTATGCACACACCTGCTATGTGCTGGGGAGAGGGTAAAAAGAAAGCAAGGTCATGGTGGTCATATGGGCACCAATAACTACCATCAGTGCAAGCTAGTTCACTTATTTCTCATTCAACAGAGTGATTCTACATGTGAGCCTGTCAGGGAATTTCCTGGTGGTCCAATGGTTAGGACTCCACGCTGTCACTGCCAAGGTCCCAGGTTCTGTCTTTGGTCAGGGAACTAAGATCCCACAAGCTGTGCTGCATACACACACGCATGAACTTCTGTTAGTCTTGGCTGGGCTCCCCTACTCCGTTAACTCTTCATGAAGTCACTGGCCCCAAGCAGAGTTTCCTTAAACTGAACCTCAGCTTCCCAGTCTCACTGTGGGTTTAATCACAGCTCTACCTGCTCCATTCTGTCACAAAGAATAAGAGAATAGTTCTCTAACTTGATCCCTGGTGGCTCAGATGGTAAACTGCCTGCCAGTGAAGGAGACATGGGTTTAGTCCCTGGGTTGGATTGGGAAGATCCCCTGGGTATTCTTGCCCAGAGAATTCTGTGTACAGGAGCCTGGTGGGCTACTGTCCATGGGATCGCAAAGCAAAGAGCTGGACACAACTGAGCAACTAACACTTCACTTTCTCTGACCTGATGTGTCTGCAAGTAGACAAAAGAAATCGTGGAACTGGATCATTGACCATGGTGCACTCTTGTCCTGGATTATGCCCAGCAGCTCCTTTACCCAGGGAAGGTAGAAGAATGGGACTTGAAATTTTTCTTTTTTTGCGGCGCCACATGGTTAGCAGGATTTCAGTTCTCTAACCACGGACTGAACCAGGACCATGGCAGTGAAAACCTGGAATCCTAACCACTAGACCACCAGGGAATTCCTGGGAATTGAAATCTTGAGGGATTTTTACTTCATTTTCTTTCTCAGCCCCTATTTGCTCATACTTGCCCTCTGACCTGGGTCCCCCAAGGGTCAGACTCCACATCCTGTCGTTGGTAGTAGTAAGCAGCCCCTGCTACATGGGCTGCTGTCTGGGCCAGGATCTTGGGGCGACGGTTGGGGTGTACCTCGTAGTCAGCGATGACTTCTATCTGCAGCTCTGGGAAGCTCTGGGATAGAGGATAAGATGAAGACTTTTAGCACAACAGGAATCATACTCATGTTCAACAGAGCCTTCAGTTGTGTTAACATGTCCCTGTCCTTAGAAGTCATGTTTAAAGGGAAAACATGACCTTAAACTTGGAGTGGGATTGGAGGCTCTAGTGTGAAGAAAATGATAATTCTGTTTAGGATTGTTCAGAAACCTCTGCTACGGTTCTGCCCTCCAGAGGCCCAGTGCAGAGGAAGACATGGTCCAGCTTTGGGGAGACCCAGTGTATGTGTATGTATTTATATATACATGTAAAGTATGTAGTGCAGGGATCCTATTCTGTCTTCAAAAGACCCCATAAGGCTCCCAGGTCTAGGGCAAAGACAGGTGAGAGATGCATGGAGAATTTTGGGGCTTATTCCTATTTCACTTGGAGGTCAAGGGAAGTTTGCTCATCAAGTTGCCCATCAGTGAAGGGGGAGATCGATCCATTGCAGATCTGGTTGGCTAGAGGGGTTGGCTAAACCTGAGATGAGAAGGCAGAATGGGGAGAGATCACAATGTCAAGAATGACTTTAGGATACCCTTCTGCTGGGGAAGTGGCTCCTTGCCGTAGGTCTAGATTCTATACTGAGCTTAGAGGAACTGGAAGCAGATGCAGGTTTGGAAGCTGGGTGAGGCTATAGCCACCCTTGCTCACCTCTCTAACTCGGCCCAGGTGGTAGGCCACACACTGGTCCACAGGGTCAGTCAGTGGTTGGAGGTGGCGGCTCTGCAGGAAGGGCTTGAGGGCCCGGTCAAACATGGCAGGTGTGCTGAGTACCAGGAAGGCCAGTGTGGGTCCTGGCAGGGGCAGGTGGAAGGCTGGAGGCAGGAGTGCATTGTACCATGCCACCTGGAACAGAGAAAATTCAGGCCGCACAAGAGGGTCAACTTAGGCCTTAGCCAGGCCCATACCTTGGCCTGGCATTCAAGGTTTCATGCATCTTGCCCAGCTTCCTTCTTGTTCAAACAATGAAATTCTCCTGATGCTGTGTGACATGTGTTTGTGGGAGACTCATCTGACAGAGTTATAATAGGCAAAGGATTCATAAACAACTAAGAAAGAAGAAATTGAAAAAAAAATAAAAGAAGAAATTGATTGTATTGTGGTTAGTGCAATAACAGGGCCAATAAAGGTCCTCTGAAATTAGAAAAGTCTTCTTGGAAGCTGAGTCTTGATGGCTGGGAAGGTAACTTACAGGCTGATGTGGAGAGGGAGACTCTGGTGTGTGTTTTAAACAGGTCCCAGCATAAACAAAGAGGCAAAAAATGCAAAGCATACTAGGAGAATAGCAAATGGCCTAGTTTGATAGAAATGTAGCATCTGTGGAGGGGTGCAGAGGGAGAGAAGGCTGGAGAGAGCAGTAAGAATGAGACTGTGACTGGCCTTGAATACCAATTGAAGGAATATGGATTTAATTTGCTGATAGTGAAGGGTTAGCCATTGAAGATTTAAGAAGCAAACTGACATGATCAGTTTTAGATCAACCTGGCTGCAGTGTGGAGGAAGGAATAGAGGCAAAGTGACAGCAAGGAGTTTATTGCAGAAATCCAAATGACTAATAGTGGGCTGAACCAGAGCATAAATTGGTTGAATGGAAGGAAATGGATCTGTGAGATTTGGGAGACAGATTCCTAAAGATTGCTGTGCATGACTGTATGTGGTGCTGGGAAGGTGAGAGAAGTAGGAACATAGGATGACTGGCAGGGTTGTAAGTGGCACTGTTCAATACCACAGCTCCTACTACCAAGGTCTTCTTGATTATATCAGATAGGTATCCCCAATCTCTCCCACACCTGCCATCCACCATTATCTCCATACCTTGACTCAAGCTATTCCTGATATTTGAGATGTACATGACCCTCCTTCCTTCCAATCTATCTTTTCATATATAGCTCAACTCCATTTTTTCCAGGGAAGCCTCTCTCAGGCTAGACCCAACTACCTCTTCCTCTATAATCCTCTCCCAGCATTGCTACATACCACTCAGTGGAAAGTGGAAAGGGTGGCCTCTAAGCACCAGGCAAAAGGCTCAGGTTGAGTTGATTTAGCCCTGCACAAAGCACAGGGATCAGTGCAGAGGGCACTGGATGTGGGGGTAGATGGACCTACGTGAATAAGGGTAGGTCCTGATGCCAGACTTCTGTGTCAGGCAAGTGTACAGTTTCTAAACCCTGCCCAACAATGATGATTAGCAACATCATGAATGTAACCTTTTGCAGGTAGATCTAACAACTAAGCCAACTGTTTGCTTGTTCAACATCCAGAATGCCCTTTGCTCATGAGCCATACAAACATTCCCAGACCTTGCCCTCTCCTAAACTCCTTCGGGAAGCTTCCAAAGTGACTCTGGCTCCACAGATCCCCTTCCTCCTCTAAATTACCTAGGTGACAAAACCACGAAGTTACTGGATCACATGGTGTCCCCTACTCATCAATGCAGCATTGTATGAGAGTAAAAGAGATGACTCGTTGGAAAGACTCTGATGTTGGGAAAGACTGAAGGCAGGAGGAGAAGGGAACGACAGAGGACGAGATGGTTGGATGGCAATCACCGACTCAACGGACATGAGTTTGAGCAAGCTCCGGGAGTTGTTGATGGGCAGGGAAACCTGGCGTGCTGCAGTCCATGGGGTCACCAAGAGTCGGACACGACTGAGCAACTGAACAACAACAACAAAAGAACAAACCTGCAACGCTACTCTACCCGTTTAGCCCAAGCGCCCTGTCTCTACAATCAAACGGACACGCGGCCAGAGGAGCTCGAGAAAGATCAGAAAATCCACGGGCCTCACGTCAGTGGCACCGAAGCCATCCATACGCTTCGCCCTAGCACCGCAGCAGGGATAAACCAACCTGGAAGGGGTAAACTTCGAAGCCAAAAGGGCACAACGTGTCCTCAATCTTCTGCTTCAGCTCTGCGACTAGCGGCTCCATAGTGCACGTTACACACTGAGCCTGCTGGGGAATGGAGTCTCAAGGTTACTCGGGACTTCACGCTTTGAGACAGCTTGGACTCCATTTCCCAAGAGTTATGGGGATCAGCTGCGGGACTGTGTGGTCTCCGCGCGATGCATCCTGGGACACGTAGTTCATTCAGTTCGTAGAGGTACCCACTACAGAAGCAGAAAAACTCGGTTTCCCGGCAAGCTTCACGGGGGGGGGGGGAACTGTGACTGCGCGTGTTGCTTCAAGGGAAACGTAGTTCGGCGGCCTCCATCGCCGATTGTCTCCAATAGAGGCGAACTCAATTTCCCAAGTGGCGCCGCGGAGGCCAGTCCGAAGTCAGGTATTTCCGGCCTACCGTAAGGTTTGAACTGGGCGGCGGCAGTGGTCACTGGCACAATTTTGGTGTTATGGGGCCAGTTGTGAGTCTGGGGACGTCTAAACCAAGATTCAGCATCTTCAGTTCCTAATAGATATTTGTTCATCAGGGCATCCCGCTTTTCCCCTAGTTCCCCAAGGACGCCGCTCCCCGGACTAGTCCCAGAAGCGCAGTTTTGGTCTGATTATTGCTTCCTTACCTTTAGTATTGCATCCCCCCACTCACCTCTTTAGAGCTTACGTTGTGGTCTTCCCTGGGCTGTGTCTTGGGTGTCCACAGTGTGGGGAGCAAGGGCACAAGACGCCAGGAAGCCAGACCCCTGCCGCAGGCCATGAGTAGGAGTCTGGGCTGGTCTGAGCAGCTCGATGCGCTTCTCAATGCTACGGACCGAAATGTGAGCAGGATTAAGGTGAGGGGGCGCCTGAGTCCCCCGCCCCCCTGTTTAGGGGATGTGGGTTAATAAATTGCAAAACAGAACTCATTGGCCTGTGCATTTGTTTCTTTTGTAGCAACGGCTGTATCCAGTTGGAGTCTCTACCGGGGGTGAATATTGTCCCTCAGCCTTTCTTTCCAGTGTTATCCACTGTTCCTTTCAAATTCCAACTTTTTCTTTTCCTGAAGAAACGTCTGTTCCCTCCTCCAACTAAGGGGCTTTGCACTTGTCCCTTCCTTTTTCCCTCAGCAGGAGACCTGGCTGGGACCTGGATTTCCCGTCATCACTTGCCTACCCAGTCAGGAATCCAAGCTCAAAAGGCTTGGGCTCTAGAGGCTCCTGTATTCCCAGAGAGGCTAAACTGGGCTGAGGCCCACAGTGCATCTTCTCTCTGGGACGAAGTTACTATTCTTCGATCCCAGCTTAGATCCCAGGCTCAGGTGAGGCATGGATTCCTGAGGTGTGTATATTTGGGGTTTGTGTGAGTGTGAGATGAGGTTACCAGTGGTTGGGGAGCTCATGGGGCTTTTCTGCCTGGGTAGGTGACTGAAGCACTATGGCAGGCTGTCCAGGGCCTGCTGGAAGAGCGAGAGGAGCAGAAGTACAATATCTCTGCCCTGGAAGGTATCTGATCATTCTTTTCTTCATATACACAGCCTCAAATGTGTGTGCACGTTTTGTGGCTCTTCTGTTGTCTGTGCACTTGTGTCTTGATTTGCAAGTGGAGTCTATAGGCTCTTGTGTGAAGTTCTTAGGGGGCTGATCCCCAACTTGTCTCACTGTAGCATCACTAAGATTGCTGCAGGGGGGCCCAGAGCAAAGGGTCCTTCTCCTGGAGCAACATCTGGAAGAGATGAGAAGGGAACTGCAGGGCCTTCGAAGCCAGGTGCAGGAACAGGCCCGAGCCCAAATACAGACAGGACCACAGGAGTGCAGTGCCACCAGTGGCCTTCACGAAGAGCTTCAGAATGAGTAAGTGATGGGCAAACCTTGTCTTCTTCAGCCCTGAACTCCTGGTACTCTGGTAGCCTCCTCTGGGCTTGTTAATTGGCTTTAGAATGACACTGCTATTATCCCTGAAGGTGGCAACTGCTGGGCAAGGAGTCAGAGATTCTTCGGGAGGACCTAAAGTTGCCACGGGACCAGTTGAGTGAGTAAAAGGTTGAGGGTGGGTGTGAATCCACCTGTTCCCTTTTCTGAAAAGCCTTCTTGCTTTCCTAATAAATGACCATACCTTTGCTTGAGCTACCCGGAAACCTGGCCAAGTATTTTGTCTTTCCTCACGTGGTGTGCGTGTGTCTCTCCAGTCAGGTTGGAAACTTCCCAGCAGCTGGACCAGAATGTATCTGTCCGTTTTCAGTGCCAGGCTGGGCGCAAGGCAGGGACCAGGGGAAGGAAGGAAGTTGGAGATGTTCCTTCACATTTTCTCTCATCTGCAGGCCAGCACCAGGAGCTGCTGCTGAAACAGATGAATGAGAGGCGGCAAGGTCAGGCCTGCAGCTGGAAGGTAGGACCAGGATCGGACCTATCTGTTCATCTCTCCCTTTGGAGGCCCCTTCCTTTCTCTATCTATCCTGTTTTGCGGGCAGGCCAGGATACCCTCTCCTACTCCTATCTCTTTCCATCTCTTCCTTGTGCTGACTCCACCTCCCTCCAAAGCTCTTCTTCCCAAGCCCTCTGCTCCAGGACATGAGAAACTATCTTTGTCCACATGAGGGCTCCAAGTGGGCTCAACAGGCTAATCATGGGGAGGCGGGTGCTCCTCCTGGAGAGGTAGAGGTTTGGTCCTACCTGGCCCTATGGTATGGCAGATGTTGGATCAGCTGCAAAGTGGCCAGGACGGCAAAGGTCACACCCTGGAGGCTGTCAGAACAGAGGTCCAGGATGCCCGGCAGGAGCATGACCTGCTCAGGTCAGGAGGTGTGGGTGCTTATGGCGGTGGAAGGGATTTGTCTCACAGAGGCCAGGCATTGGGGACCACAGTTCAGCTATCTCAGATTTGACATGGGCTGGTAGGGAAGGTATGGTAGGAGGTTACAGCCCATATGGGCAGTACTGCACATTTTCTTTGCTTGACACAGTGTCTCTGAGGTATCTCTGTATTTGGAGGATAAAGGGGGAAGAGACTGGAGTCCTAGCCTCAGGAAGGAGGACAGGTCAGGTGTGTGCTGGGAGGGCCCCTTGACCCACTGTCACCATGTCTACTTCTGATTCTTTCCCTTTTGCAGGACTTCCGTTCATGTCCTCCAATCTAAGCTGCCTCGACTGCCCACCTTCACCATGTCGCTTTCTTCATCTAGTTCTGAAGTCAGGCTTCTGGACAGTAACAGTAGCTGGGATCTTTTAAGGAAGCTAGGTGAGGGTAAGGCAGGAGGCTGAATCTGAGTGGTGCCTGGACGCCAGCTGCCTAATTGTTTGACACTGGATAGAATGGGGTCTCTGCCTCTTTCTTTGGAAATCCATCAACCTCTGTTGCTCCTTATCCCATCAGGCCTGAATGTCCCTTCCCAATAGGGCCCAAGCCTAGGACTGTGTGTAACACAGTGCTTGCTGATGATTTGTCTTTTTTCCCCCTATCTCTCCTCATAGATCTCCAGAGGTATACCCTTTCTAACCCGGAGCCCAGCAGCTTTCAGCTCCAGGCCCAGAGCCTTGAGCAAGAGGACCTATTCTTTAAGGGCCCCAGGATACTCCTAAGTGACCTGTAAGGACTTGCAATGTAGTAGGATGAAGTCTTCTTTGCTCACCTTCCCCTCCAAGGTCCTGTTTCTGAGTCGCCTGCCCCTCCCCTCTTGATCTAGTTGGTGTTTGCCCTCCCTACTGAGGCTTGTCACTGCCTGTCCATCCATGTCTACCAATTGCAATAAAATGGTTTAACCCTCCCTGATGTGTTTGTGAATCAGCACCCACATGGGATAGGCTCAACTGTACCTTTTCTTCCTCCTGTTACTTGATTGCTTCCTGCTCCCTCTCTCTCTGAAACCCAAGTTCATGGGCATTTATAACTATCTTCTGAGTATAGACCCTGTGCTCAGTGGAAATTGGAAGGAGATAGAAGCTCCCAGTCTGGTGGGTAGAATGAGGTAGGCCAGTGCTCGGGGCAGTACTGCTGTGGGGATGCAGAGAAGGACAAGACATTGTGGTGGGCCCTTGACCTGGGCAATAGAAGGAGTTCTCTTTTTTTTTTCAGCTTCTGTCTCCTGAGGCTCTCTCTGGCCCCTTTATATCTCTTCATCCTCAGCAGCCCAGGCTGTGATTCTGTAGCAGGCTCCTCTTTGGTCAGTCTTTCAGCCTCAACCTCTAATCCAGTGGCTTTCAGGATTTTTTGACTGTGACCTCTAGTAAGAAATAGTTTACATTGTATTGTAGCATAGTAAATATACATGTCTGTATTTATTAACTGAAACAAATTTTATGATTCAGTACTTACTAGGAGTTAGACACTGATATTTCCTATTATATTAAAAAATGCTTTTTAGCTATTGGTTCTGATCCTTCCTCCACTTGGATGCTCTCTGGAAAGTAAGTCTTCCTAGGCAGGTAAGGGAAGCTTTACTTTTTCCTTACCTGGGCTTTGTATTCCGGACAGTGCATTCCAAGATTTCCCTAGAAGTAGTAGCATCTCACTGAGGTCTCATGAAGTCTCTTCCTCTGCTAAACATAGCCAAAATAATGTTATTTATCCACTAAGTGGGTGTTTTCTTCTTTTTTAAACTTTTTTGTAACTTATTTATAATTTATTTTTTATTGAAGGATAATTGCTTTACAGAATTGTTGTTTTCTGTCAAACCTCAACATGAATCAGCCATAAGTATACACATATCCCCTCCCTTTTGAACTTCCCTCCCATCTCTCTCCCCATCCCACCCCTCTAGGTTGATGCAGAGCCCCTGTTTGAGTTTTCTTAGCCACATAGCAAATTCCCATTGGCTTTACTATGGTAATGTAAGTTTCCATGTTATTCTTTCCATACATCCCACCCTCCCCTTCCTCTCCCCAAGTCTATTCTCTATGTCTGTTTCTCCATTTGTGCCCTGAATGTAAATTCTTCAGTACCATTTTTCTAGATTTTGTGTATATGCATTAGAATATGATATTTATCTTTCTCTTTCTGACTTACTTCACTCTGTATAATAGGTTCTAGGTTCATCCACCTAATTAGAACTGACTCAAAGGTGTTCCTTTGTTTAAATTAATTTTTAGTGGAGTATAGTTGCTTAGCACAAGTGGATGATGTTTCTTGAACTTAAAGCATACAAGTCCTGGTATGTATTTGTCCTGAGCTAAGATGTGCAGTGGACTCCCAGCTCTTAGCTCAATCTAGCTGGGAAGAGGAGACAGTTACCTGAAATAAAAGCACAATAAAAGGCGGGGGGTGAGTAGGGCAGAAACGGATGCTGAAGCTGAAGCTCCAATATCTTGGCCACCTGATGTGAAGAGCCAACTCACTAGAAAAGACCCTGATGCTGGGAAAAACTGAGGGCAGGCGGAGAAGGGGGAGACAAAGGATGAGATGGTTGGATGGCATCTCTGACTCAATGGACATGTGTTTGAGCAAACTCCAGGTGATAGTGAAGGACAGGGAAGACTGGTGTGCTGTAGTCCATGGTGTTGCAGAGTCAGACAAGACTTAGCTACTGAACAACAACAAAGGTGTTCAGTGGACTCCCAGCTCTTAACTCAAGCTAGCTAGGAAGAGGAGACAGTTATCTGAAATAAAAACATAATAAAAGACTGGGGTGAGGAGGGCAGGAACTATTTCCTGTTATGTGGTACATTCAGGTCCTGACTTAACTAGCAGACAAGTCACGAAGAGTGGGCCTAGGACATCTGCATAGCTATAAGGCAATCCTCAGAGTTTCTTTCCCTTCAGCATTGGGGAGATTGATGAGAGTGGAATGACTAGATCAGACCTGGGTCAAATATAACCTGTTCAAAAAAACTCCAAAAACTTCCCATCAAGGCTCATCTTCCTGCTGAAGCAGGTACAAGGAAACCCTATGTTTTACATCTTTCACTGGGGAGGTGATACATCTGGCATAATGATATTATTTAATCTACTTGCTACCAGTGGTCTGCTTATTTATCAATTCTTCTGCATCAACGTCTGTGGAAGACAGGTTTGCAAGGGTGCCAGGGCTCCAATGGCAATGTGGAACTGTCAGCAGGTGGCAGCACATGATTTGTTGCCAGAAGAATGATACAGAAAAGGCTTTTTTGGCCAAGGAAACTGGGCCAATGTTGATCTCTTTTCTCCCTTTAGAGATCCTGTGAGCTATCCATCTTCCTATAACAGTGTCCTGTTAAGGTTACTCTCCTGCTAAAGAACCTTTGATAATTCTCACAGCATAAAAAAGAAAGGACAAGTCTGGCACTTAAACTGAACTCACATTTAACCTTTTCTTTCTCCATTCTTATCTCCTACCTCACATTATGTAAGTGCTCAGTCATGTCCAACTCTTTGGGATCCCATGGACTGTAGCCTGCTAGGCTCCTCTGTCCACGAGAGTCTCCAGGCAAGAATATTGGAGTGGGTTGCCGTTTTCTCTTCTAAGGAGGGTCTTCCTGACCCAGGGATTGAACCTGCATCTCCTGCATTGGGAGGCAAATTCTTTACCACTGAGCTAACTAGGAAGCTTAAACTTCTTTTGAAAAAAAAAAAATCACTTGGTTGCACGTGGGTCTTATTTGAGTCAAGTGAGATCTTTAGTTGTGGCATGGGAACTCCTAGTTGTGGGATATGGGATCTAGTTCTCTGATCAGGGATTGAACTCAGGCCCCCTGCATTGTGAGTTGTGGAATCTTAGCCACTGGACCACTAGGGAAGTCCCCTTTCTTAAACATTATTGCCACCAAGAATGCACACCACTCCACTTATTCAAATTCCACTCATCTGTCAAGACCCAGCAGGAGGCAAGCCTAAAGATGTCAGAAAGGAGGTCTCCAACCCCGGGAAGCACTGGTGCAAGAAGGTCCATACTCCTTTGTTTGTTTACCTTCTTTTCCCCCCCGGAAGCTCAAGTCCTATTCCAATCTGCTCAGGCATGAGATTATGACTGCCTGAGGTCCAGGCATAGGGAAAACAAGAGGAAATATGTACCTGTTGAACAGCTGAACAGAATTCTATTCCCTGCCCTGTTTTCAAGTCAGCTCAAGGGTTCCCTCCAAGAAGCCTTCACCAAATCGAATCTCTTAATTTAGATGAGTTACTCGTTTAGCATTTCTATTCATTGCTCTTACTATCTCAAGTCGCTAATAATTGTTCACATCAGTTTTCTCCCCACACTATACTGAGATCCTGTCGGACTCTGCGTTCATACAGCTTTTGCCTACTCAGACAGTTCTTACTCAGCTGTTTCTTCTCCAACCCAAAAGCCGCGCCAGTCGAATCCATTTTCTGTTGGCTTTATCTATTACCAAGAGCTTATATGTTTGGCATTTTGATTGGCCCATTTTGTGTTTACTGTCCCGCCCTCTGAGAGGCTCCTGGACTTGGGTTTCCCCCAGGTGTATTCCCTCCCTCCTCCTTGGTTCCGCCCTTGGTTCCGCCTTTCCCACACACTACCTCTTCTGTTTTTACCTCCACTTTCTTCCTATTGGCTCCTTTAGTCCTCCAGAGTTGGAGCTTTGGGCTGATGATTGGCTTCTCTAAACGCCCATTGTGCCCGCCCTCATACCACGTGGTATCCCTAGCGCTAATTGGGCAATTCCACCAGCTCGTTTTTTTCAAGGATTAACGATTGATTGGCTGTCCTGAGGGAGGGCTTGAGGTGAGGGGCGGAGCTAACTAAACCCCGCCCCAAACTCCCCTGCCCGGCGGGGCGGGCGTTTCAGTCGCTCGCGGCCAGGGAGCCTAGAGGCGCTCCCAGCTGCCCTCTTTACCTCTCCGGCCGGATCATCCTCCTGACCCCGCTGAACAAGCGGGGGGAGCGACCCCGTCTGCGGGGTCATGGCAGTAGCCTCCTCGACCTCCGCCGCCGCTGACCCCGCCGAGTCGCCGGCTTCTGTGAGAGGGACCCCCACCGCCTCCGCAGGCTAAGAGCCGCTGCCGCCTCCGAGCAGTGAGGGCTACTATGCTCCCTCTTTGCCTCCGCCTCCCCCTCCCGCCCGCGCAGGCACCCCTCTCGCTGCTCAGTCCCGCCTCAGGTAACGCCAAGAGAGCGCGTGGGGCACGAACCCAGGGCACCCGGCCCGCGCGCGCGGCTGCTACCCGCCTGGGCTCCAGAGCATTGGTGCTCGGGTGTTTTAGCACTGGCAGAACTCCTTCGCTTCCCGGAGGCCCTTCTCTCAGCGGCTGGGGACACTCCTCGGCCCCTTCCCCTACTCTTTTCACTTCCCTCAGGGTCCCGGGACAGCTCCCTCTCTCCCCCCTCCCCCCTCCCCCCGCGCCTTCTCTGCCCTCTTCAGAGGCCCGGAACCCGTGAGAAGTTCGTTCATAAATGGGACCCGGTCCCCGACTCCTCTCAGGCACTTTTCCCATTTTAGAGACAGGACTCCTTCGTTTCCTCGGAGAACTCCAGTGTCTGAGACCTTAAGCTTCACCCTGTCGGCTCGGACGGAGATCTGGACTCAAACTTTTCTCAGACATAATCTTCCCTCATCCATTTCTACCCTTGAAAGACACTTTCTTCCCCTCAGGCACTACTAGCTCCTTTTCAGCCCTTCCCTGTCATCCCTCTTATCCCAATCTCTCCTTTTCCCTTCTCTGCCTTTTATCCTTCACTTTGAACAATCTGGACTAAGCCAGTATTCAGATTTAGCTAGAAGTGAAACCGGGTTTGTCGAATTTAAAAATAAAAACCTGTCAGTTTATCCCTCTGGGGGCGGGGGGTACTTGCTAAATAGTTTGGACTTTATTCCGTAGGTGTGGGGAGCTTTTAAAGCTTTTGTAAGCAGGAGTTTGGTATGGTTGATTATCTCTGGTGAAAATAGGGAGGAAGAATTCAAAGTGAAGAATTGGAGGCAGACAGCCTCGGTAGTTTGGAAAGTAATGTGCTAATCCAGGTCAGAGGAGAGTGAAGAGAATGGCATGCAATTCCATGTGCTCTCAAAACAAAGTGGAGAGAATTAGTGGGAGATTTCTAATGTGACTGATGGGATGGATCGATAATATTAATTGAAACAGAGAATAAAGGAGCAGTTATGAGAGAAAGTAATGAATTTGGTTTTGGACAAGTTTAGCTTGATGTGTTTTTCAGATATTATTGTGGGTAGCTGGAAATTTGGGTCTGAAAGTTGGGAGAAAGTGTGGAACTGTATACATATATTTGAGGGTCAACTAAGAATATATGCAGGATATTTGAAGCCTTAGTATGGATGGTAATGCTGAAAGAAGAGAAGACAAAGGCTGTGGACCAGGAAGAATATCATTGTTTGTAGGGTAGTAGACACTGAGAAAGAGAGGTTAAAAGAATGGGACAAGAACTAGAACAGAGTGGCATTATGATAGAGGCCAAAGGAAGAAAGGATCTCAAGAAGGGAGAGGATGACTATCAGTGTATGATATCAGTATAGTGAGAATTAGGAAGAAACCACTGAATTTAATAATTAGGAGATCACTTGTTTTCTTTGAAAGACACTTTAGATAGCTTGATGTTGGGAATGATGGATGGCAGTAATCAGATCATGATGGATTGAGGAACAAATGTGGAACAGTGAGTAAAATTCCTTGTTCAACAACTGTGGTTGTGAAGGAAAACTGATAGTAGTGAAACACCTTTGTTGAGGTTATTCTATGTGTTGCGTATCATAGAGATGCTTTAAAGATCACAACAGCCTTGTTTCATATCAGCAGTATCCCTCTTTTATAGATGGGAAGGCTATAGGCAAGAATTTGAAAAAAGTCTGTCTAGTTCTGAAACCTGTGTTCTTTCCACTATGGCACATGTGTGTTTTTCTTAGTATGAGTGAAACAGTTTTGTAGGTTGAAGGGAAATTTTATTTATAAGGGGAAATTTTAATATGTTGAGCATTTCATTTTTTGACATCACAAGAATAGACATTAAATATGGATACTGATGTGGTTGGAGGGAAAGAAGGTGAGCGAGTTTAAAGATGGTCTTATTTTCTTGATGTGCTCGGTTATCTGTGGAGAAGTCAATTATCTTTAAAGACTGAAGGAACTATGGTGAGTTTCTGGCTTGAGTTTTATGGCCTTGGAAATCTTGAATGGAAAATGAAAGAGGAATGGATTAAGGATTAAACAAACAAAAAGTTGCTAACCACATGTAAGTCCAGTAATATAATAATGGGGCCTAGCACCATGGATTTTACACTTCTTCAGCAGCCTGAGCATGAGGGCCAAAAAGATGATTGGGTGGATCCAGAAGTGGAATTTACAAGAAAAAAAGATAAAATGGAGAGTAACTTTACATTGCTAATGATAGTGTGGGAGATGTGATGGACTTTGGGGGTCCAAGCTGGGGCTATAAGAAATAAAACGTTCATTGGGGCTAGTGTACTTGGAGAATAAGGAGACAATCAGAAAGTGGTTGAAGACTAGGTTTTGTAAGAAATACAAAATGAGAAAGCTGTGAGTTCAATATAAATATAGTTTCAAGGTAAAAACTAAAAGCAATATGTAACTGTCTCAGTGCTGTTGAAGGGGAATAGAGATTATTGAACTAGTGGGAGGATAAGGGACTATGACAAATATTATGTCATCAATATGGATGTCATAGTTGCTCACTATGAAGCAGGAAGTTGAACAGAGGAGATACTGGGTCCTATATGTGGGGCTGCTCATAATTAAGGGACCCAAAATTGAGTTGGACATTCCTTGTCACTTGTTCAAAAGCAGTACTAGGTGGTACAAGTACTTGTGTGCTTGTGTGTGAATTAATGTTGAGATCCTCAGATACTTGATACACTGGATGTATGATGTATTCTCTCATACAGATAAATATATTTGGGATGGTGGTCTCAAACAGTCTTTTGTAATTTGGAATATATTAGGCCTGGCATGCTGTAGTCCATGGGGTCGCAAAGAATTAGACACGACTGAGCGACTGAACTCAGGCCTGTTTAGTTCTGTTTAAAAGTGTGTATGTTGAGAAGCTAGGCTAGGACTCTCCAACCCATTATCCCCAATAACATTTTGTACTTAGGTTATTTGTAAAAACAAAGTTACACATTTTCATATTTATATGTACTCATCCTCCGGCTTATTTAGAGTAGAAAGCTGACTTGCCTTAATGATTCTTTCTCAGTGTGAAAGTTTTTACGAATAAAATTTCTGTGTCGTACATTTCATTTTTCTGCAAAATGAATGTTGTATTGGAATTTGAAACCTATGATAAGGGCTTTTATGAGAATTTCATCTTTCAGGAAATGAAAGGCAATTATTACATTGAATAGTGTAGGTGATGGTGAATATTTTAGACTCACATTGTTATATATATTTTCCAAGTCATCATATGGAGATGACTTCAGTGTGGTCACACTGGTGTTACTTTTGTTGAGGGAGTGGTTGTTTCAGAGAAAAACTTGTGATAATTTTTATTTTAAAAAACTTCATCATCATCATTATTATTTTATGGCCACACCATGTGGCATATGGGATTTTACTTCCCTTTACAGTGGAAATGCAGAGTCTTAATCACTGGACCACCAGGGAAGTCTCACTTGTGACTATTTTTTTAAATGTTTGGTTGCACTGGGTCTTTTTTATGTTTGCGTGGGCTTTCTCTAGTTGCCGTGATTGGGGGCTACTCTTCTTGTGGTGCTCGGACTTCTTGCAGTGGCTTCTCTTGTGGTGGATCACAGGCACTAGGCACACAGACTTCAGTAGTTGTAGTGCGTGGGCTTAGTTCCTAGACCTGGGATTGAATCTGTGCCCCCTGCGTTGACTCGCAGATTCTTATCCACTGTACCACCCGGGGAGTCCTGTGATCATTTTAAAATCTTACATTCTTGAAAATTTCAGAAAGACAGTGTGACAAAATTGTAATCCACTCTGTTATGATTAACTGTATGATTGTAGGCGAAGTTTTTATGCTCTGAGCTATTTTTAAAAATTAATTTTTGAAAAGGTAATACATTCAAATAGTTAGTTGCCCATTTATATATTTTATATAAGCAGTGAAAATCTCACTCCTATGCCTATTCCTCCCATGCTCCCTTCCTGACTGCTTTTACTAGTTTCTTTACATTTTTTGAGACTTTCTTTAGGCAGATGCTTACAAATATGAATATGTAATCTATTTTTTTCTACTTTTCATGCAAAAGTTAGCCCGTGGTCCCCACTGTTCTGTACCTTCAAACTGTTACCCCTAAACTACTTTTTCACTTAATATATCTTAGAGATCTTTCCAGTTCAGTACATAGTTTCTGCTTTTTTAATTTTTAAATTTTTAAAATTTAATTTATTTTTACAGTTTTTACTCTTACCCTTTGTTTATTTTTTGGCCACATCTCACACCTTGCAGGATCTCAGTTCCTCAACCAGGGATTGAACCTGGGACATGGCAGTTAAAGCCCGGATTCCTAATCACTAGGTCACTGGAGAACTCCTGCTTTTTAAAAAAATTTTTTTTGCATAGTATTTCATTGAATGGATGTATCATATTAGTTCCTTATTGTGTTGATTCTAGTCTTGATATTATAAGTAGTTCTATAATGGAGACCCTTGAACATATGCATGCCACCTTACATGTGTGGAAGGCCATTTGTGGGATAACTTTGTAGAAAGTGGGATTTCTAAGTCAAATGATGTATGCTTTTATAACTATGAAATGTATTGTCGAATTGCTTTCCTTTGGGGTTGCTCCAAAATGTATGTTGCCTGTTCACTCACCAACATTAACTGTATCACAGCTAATACTTACATGGTGCTTCCTGTGTACCAGATAATAAGTGCTTTATATACATTAGTTCATTTCATCTTAATAACATCCTTTGAGTTAGGTACAATTATTATCTCCATTTTTCAGAAGAATACTTAATGAGTAGAAAATTTAAATGCCTTGCCCAAATTACACAGCTACTGTGGCAGAAACTCAAACTAAGTACTCTGGCTCTAGGATCAGTGTTATCAGTATTATGTTTTGCTGTTATCAGACTTGAATTTTTGCCAGTCTGATAGAGAAAAATGATACCTCAGAGTAGTTTTAGGTTTTAAAATATTATGTTATTAAGATCAAGGATTTTTTTATATTGTTTGATCACTCATATTTCCATTTCTGTAAACTGTGTGTTTAAATTCTTTACCTATTTTTCTCTTGAGTCATAGATCTCTTTCATACTGTAAGTCTCTTTCTCTTGATTTATAATATATGTGTATTTATATATATATATATGGGCTTGCCTGGTGGCTCAGACAGTAAAGAATCTGCCTACAATGCGGGAGACATGGATTCGATCCCTGGGTTGGGAAATTCCCTGGAGAAGGAAATGGCTACCCAATCCAGTATTCTTGCCTGGAGGATTCCATGGACAGAGGCTACAGTCTCTGGGGTCCGAAGACTCGGACACGAGTGAGCGACTAACACTATGTGTACTATGTTTTGTGTATCATATATATGTATGATAAGATGATAAAATACATTTATTTTTGTCTGGAGTATTGCAGATATTTTCCCATTTTGACAGTTGTCTTCTGACTTCTTTTATTCCTATGCAGAACTTTTAGATGTTTATGTACACAAACTTATCAGTTCTTTCTTTTATGACTTTTGGTTTTGAGTCATAGTTAGAAAGATCTTCTTCATCTTAACCCTTAGTTTTTTAGTCTATCCAATGGGAACAAGAAAACAGAATTGTTGTAAAGGTCAAAGTGCTTAGTGAACTGTAAACTGTAAATCATTCTACAGATGAAATATGATGTTTGTTAATTTGTCTTCTGAACAAATTATATGGAGGATGTCACCTCTTCTGCATTGAATGGAATGTGCTTAGTTGCTCAGTCATGTCCGATTCTTTGCACCCTTTTGGACTATAGCCCATCAGGCTACTCTGTCCATGGGATTTTTCAGGCAAGAATACTGGAATGGGTTACCATTTCCTCCTCCAATTAAATGGAATAGGATGGCAATTTTTTTTTTTTTCTGCAGTGTGGGAAACTAGGATGGTATTGATCTTGTGGTCCGTGTTTTTCTTGGACAGTTTGCCTGGTATTTTTTTTTTCAAAGGTAGGCCCTGTGGAAATCATGAAGTATTTTTGCGTACTTAATCTTGTTTTTTGTATTAGGTATAATTGGAATCTGACTAAAAGGTCTTAAAAATTGTTTTGCTTTTGCATTAGCTATGTTCACAAATTTGCACATTATTTACTTTGGGTATTATATTCTTACTGATTGGTAGGTATTTGTAATTTGGGAGGACCTTTCACTTTGTATGTGTGTGAGATTATAAAATTAATGCATGTTCATTAAGAAGGAATTGGGAAATAGAGATGATTTTAAATTATTCAGATCTTCCCCAAATTCAAAGACTCTCAGGATTCTTTTTGTGTATGTGTCTATATTGTCATCACTAGCTCTCTATGGCTTGGCATAGTGCCTGGCCCTTAAGGTGCTAAATAAATATTTGTTGACTGAATGAACGAATGGATGAATATGTTTTTACATACCAGGTTTGGAATTTAAATGACATATAATTATTTATTTTAGTTTATTTCCACTCTAAATTTTTATTCATACAATAATATTAAAATTTGTATGCCATACTCATTTGGAGGTGAGTAAGTTCAAGTCTAAGTCCTCATGGAGCTCATAGTCCAGTGAAAGAGATAGATAAGCAGCCATTAAAATACCGTATGATAACTATTATAACAGAGCTTAGTGCCAGGCATTATCAAAACATAGCAGAGATTGAAGAGTCAGAGAACACTTCCATATGAGATGATCCCCAGAGAGCCACATAGAAGAGGTCAAGAAAAACACGCCAGGGAGAAGGAATATTCCTTCTAGGCACTGAAGTATGGGTAGGGCAATACAAATAGTTCTCTATGTTTGTAGCAGATTGTGTCTGTGGGTAAAGGAATATAGATAGATGAGGCTGGAGATATGGGCAGGGGCCAAATAAGAAAGAGCCTTTGTGTCACACATGAAAAATTCTTAGATTTACTCATTTTGGAGAGTAAATTGGGAGAGGTGTAAGAGTGAAGTTAGGAAGACCGAGAAGATGTTGAACACAATAGCTGGAATGAGGTGAACATCATTTAAGCCGAGTTAGGAGGGGAAAGCTACACTTGAAAGGAGGGTTAAGTCTGGGGTATAACAATTAGGCCAGTTTTAGTAGAGCAAAGTCTTTGAATGCCAAGCTAAGAAATTTTATTTTTTAAAAATTTTTTATTTTATTTATTTTTTTAAAGAAATTTTATATGCAACTGATGTCATTGAATTTTTTTTAACCGTCATAAATGTTGAATTTTTTTAGCTGTCATGTGTTGTGTGAACTGTTACAGATTGCAGTTTGCTTCCTTTTCAGTTTAGTCGCTCAGTCATGTCCAACTCTTTGCGACCCCATGAACTGCAGCTCGCCAGACCTCCCTGTCTGTCACCAGCTCCCGGAGTCCACCCAAACCCATGTCCATCGAGTCGGTGATGCCATCCAACCATCTCATCCTCTGTCATTCCCTTCTCCTCCTGCCTTCAGTCTTTCCCAGCATCAGGGTCTTTTCAAATGAGTCAGCTCTTCACATCAGGTGGCCAGAGTATTGGAGTTTTGGCTTCAACATCATTCCATCCAATGAACACCCAGGACTGATCTCCTTTAGAATGGACTGGTTGGATCTCCTTGCAGTCCAAGGGACTCTCAAGAGTCTTCTCCAACACCATAGTTCAAAAGCATCAATTCTTCTGTGCTCAGCTTTCTTTATAGTCCAACTCTCACATCCATACATGACCACTGGAAAAGCCATAGCCTTGACTAGACAGACCTTTGTTGACAAAGTAGTGTCTCTGCTTTTTAATATGCTGTTTAGGTTGGTCATAAGTTTCCTTCCAAGGAGTAAGCATCTTTTAATTTCATGGCTGCAATCACTATCTGCAGTGATTTTGGAGCCCAGAAAAATAAAGTCAACCACTGTTTCCACGGTTTCCCCATCTATTTGCCATGAAGTGATGGGACCAGATGCCATGATCTTAGTTTTCTGAATGTTGAGCTTTAAGCCAACTTTTTCACTCTCCTCTTTCACTTTCATCAAGAGGCTCTTTAGTTCTTCTTCACTTTCTGCCATAAGGGTGGTGTCATCTGCATATCTGAGGTTATTGATATTTCTCCCGGCAATCTTGATTCTAGCTTGTGCTTCCTCCAGCCCAGCATTTCTCATGAAGTACACTGCATAGAAGTTAAATAAGCAGGGTAACAATATACAGCCTTGATGTACTCCTTTTCCTATTTGGAACCAGTTCATTGTTCCATGTCCAGTTCTAACTGTTGCTTCCTGACCTGCATACAGATTTCTCAAAAGGCAGGTCAGGTGGTCTGGTATTCCCATCTCTTTCAGAATTTTCCACAGTTTATTGTGATCCACACAGTCAAAGGCTTTGGCATAGTCAATAAAGCAGAAATAGATGTTTTTCTGGAACTCTCTTGCTTTTTCAGTGATCCAGTGGATGTTGGCAATTTGATCTCTGGTTCCTCTGCCTTTTCTAAAACCAGCTTGAACATCTGGAAGTTCACGGTTCACATATTGTTGAAGCCTGGCTTGGAGAATTTTGAGCATTACTTTACTAGCGCGTGAGATGAGTGCAATTGTGTGGTAGTTTGAGCATTCTTTGGCGTTGCCTTTCTTTGGGATTGGAATGCAGACTGACCTTTTCCAGTCCTGTGGCCAGTGCTGAGTTTTCCAATTTGCTGGCATATTGAGTGTAGCACTTTCACAGCATCATCTTTTAGGATTTGAAATAGCTCAACTGGAATTCCATTACCTCCACCAGCTTTGTTTGTAGTGATGCTTCCTAAGGCCCACTTGACTTCACATTCTAGGATGCCTGGCTCTAGGTGAGTGATCACACCATGGTGATTATCTGGGTTGTGAAGATCTTTTTTGTATAGTTCTTCTGTGTATTCTTGCCATCTCGTCTTAATATCTTCTGCTTCTGTTAGGTCCCTACCATTTCTGTCCTTTATTGAGCCCATCTTTGCATAAAATGTTCCCTTGGTGTCTCTAATTTTCTTGAAGAGATCTCTAGTCTTTCCCATTCTATTGTTTTCCTCTATTTCTTTGCATTGATCACTGAGGAAGGCTTTCTTATCTCTCCTTGCTGTTCTTTGGAACTCTTCATTCAAATGGGTATATTTTTCCTTTTCTCCTTTGCTTTTGGCTTCTCTTCTTTTCACAGCTATTTGTAAGGCCTCCTCAGACAGCCATTTTGCTTTTTTGCATTTCTTTTTCTTGGGGATGGTCTTGATCCCTGTCTCCTGTACAGTGTCACAAACCTCTGTCCATAGTTCATCAGGCACTCTGTCTATCAGATCTAATCCCTTAAGTCTATTTGTCACTGCCACTGTATAATCATAAGGGATTTGATTTTGGTCATACCTGAATGGTCTAGTGGTTTTCCCCACTTTCTTCAATGCTTCCTTCTTGCTAGTCTGAAATGATGTTGAAATCTTTTATGCCTGTGAAATCATAGAAATGTTATCAAAATTGTATCTAAACAAATGAAATTTCAGATTGGATTATGACCCTTTATTTGGAAAGTGTACACACACACACCCAGAATGAAGACCCATGAAAATAGGCATTGTTTGCAAAAATTGGAACGATACAGAGAAGATTAGCATGGCCCCTGCAGCAAGGATGACACGCAAATTCGTGAAGCATTGGGCTTCCCTGGCGGCTCAGATGGTAAAGCGTCTGTCTGCAGTGCGGGAGACCTAGGTTTTATCCCTCGGTTGGGAAGATTCCCTCGAGAAGGAAATGACAGCCCACTCCAGTACTCTTGCCTGGAAAATCCCATGGACTGAGGAGCCTGGTAGGCTACAGTCCATGGGGTCGCAAAGAGTTGGAAACGACTGAGTGACTTCACAATAGTTACCCAGTGGTTAGGACTGCTCTTTCACTGCAGGGCACTCTGTTTGATCTTTGGTGGGGGAAGCTGCATGGCTTGGTCAAAAAAACCCTCCCCAAACAAACCATAAAAACCCTGCAAAAGTCCTCTTAAAGCTCCATAATTACATTAAAGAATACATTTTTATTTTTGAACTGGAATTTTTTTCCTGCATTTAAATCAGAAAGAAAATATTTTAAGGAAGCAAATCCCTATCAGAAAGTAGAAGAAATGCCAGGTAGTGTGCTGTAGTTGGGCTTCCCAGGTGGCTCAGTGGGTGAAGAATCTGCCTGAAATGCAGGAGATGCAGGTTGATCCCTGGATTGGGAAGAGCCCCTGGAGGAGGGCATGGCAATCCACTCCAGTATTCTTGCCTGCATAATCTCATGGACAGAGAAACCTGGTGGGCCGCAGAGTCGAACATGACTGAAACAACTGAGCATGCATACATGCATGCTGTCGTTAATATGAACTTAACTGAATTACTACATCTTTTATATTTGTATTTCTGTACGCTCATAATTGAGTGTTTTCAGAGACTCAGGTTCATTATACATTGATTGTGAAATTATTTGAATTTTGCTATATTTATTATCAATATAGCATTATAGATAGTTTAGAGTAAGAGTAAAGAATAAGTCATACATTTCCACCCAAAACAACGCTATCACTTTGGTATAATTCCTTTTTTTCCAGTGCATAATTTTATATAATTACCGATTATTCCGTTTTTGTATTTTTGCCTTTCCCTCTTCCCATTTAACATATGTTGTAAATTTCATCTCATGTCATTTAAGCTCCGGATGAAAGGATGATTTTTAGTTCTAACGTTTTAATCTAAATTTTTAAAAGCAAAATTAATGCAAGATAATTGTGAAAAAAAAAAAACAAAAACTGAACAGAAATGATTCTTGCATAATCATCTCCTCCAGCAATATGACAGTTTAATATATGAATGCCTCTAAATTGTTTTCTGGATATAAATTAATGTTTACTATTATATTAAAAAAATAAAAATAAAATTGCACTATACATTTTGTTTTACTTCCCTAGTGGCTCAGACGGTAAAGCGTCTGCCTACAATGTGGGAGACCTGGGTTCAATCCCTGGGTCGGGAAGAACTCTGGAGAAGGTAATGACAACCCACTCCAGTATTCTTGCCTGGAAAATCCCATGGATGGAGGAACCTGGTAGGCTACAGTCCATGGGGTCACAAACAGTTGGACATGACTGAGTGACTTCACTTCACTTCACTTCATGGTCACTGGACAGTGAAACTTGAACATCTCCCCATGTTAGTATATATAGAACTTATCTCATTCTTTGAATGACTATATAATACATTATTTGGATATACTACAGTTTATTTAGCCTACCCTATTGATGGATATTTGGATTGGCTCCAGTTTTTTTTTTGTTTGTTTGTTACTGACAGCATGTAAGTTAATACATTCTTGTATATATATATTTTATGTGCTTATAGTTAAGTGTCACTTTTAATGGCTGTAAAGTATTCCCTTTAGTAGAAATGATACATTTGAGAGAGAAATAAGATTGAATAAAAAATATTTTTGGTGAATATTTTTTGACAGTACTTCATATTACTAATTTTGTTTTGCCTTTGACGTCAAAAAAACAAAAAAAATTTGATTTTTCCTTTGACGTCAACTTTGTGATGTAAACTGTAGAAGAGCTTGCCCTAACCCAGGAGCCTAACTTCCTCTTTTCTCTTGATTGCTTTTTTCCTCAGTCTCTTTTTTTTTTTTTTTAATTTTTTTTTCCCCCAGTCTCTTAAATAGCCTTCTAACTCAAAAGAAGAGGTGAGTTGTCTAACTGACCTAAGTGGTCTTCTTAAATTCAAATAGGAAAGTTTATCAGGAAATTCCCTGGCAGTTCAGTGGTTAGGACTCTGTGCTCTCACTGCCAAGGGCCCCACTTCAGTTCCTGGTGGAACGAAGATCCCACAAGCTGAGTGGCCAAAAAAAAAAAGAGAAATAAAGTTTATCAAACTAGAGATTATTCTGGAAATTCATACATCCTCTTAGTACTTCAGCATGTCAGCTTATTTGAATAGGATCCAATATGAGTTTATCCTGTGTCAAACTTCATGTTCCAGCATACAAAATTTTAGATATGTTTGGGGTACTTAGAAGATGAGCCTCTTGCCTGTCATGCACTGCATGTTTGTGGGGAACCTGGTGCTAAACCATTCGTAGACGACTTGCTTCTGGGTTGGGATTTTGTGGGTAGCAGAGCAGCTCTCTCACTGCCATCTATTGAAAGTCAGTCCACGACACAAGAGTTTGAAAAAAATAAAAGAAATAAAAAAAGAGAGAAAATCAGAAGGAATTTCCTGGCAGTCCAGGGGTTAGAACTCCACACTCTTATTGCTGAGGGCCCAGGTTCAGTCCCTGGTCAGGGAACTAAAATACCACAAGCCATGTGGTGCGGCCAAAAAAAAAAAAAGATTTGGAAACAAAGCTTTTTTATATCCAAATTACAGGTTATGGGAAATAATAGTCCTCAATTCTCTCCTAGTTAGATCATATATGTAATATCATGTACATTTTTTGCTATTGTGTTTTAGAGGGGCTTTGTTGGTTTGGAGGGTAATTAAGGCTAAACTTAAAAGAAGGTAACCAAGAAGCTCTTGTTGCCTTGTTCCATAGGAGACCTGAAAGGCTTGTGTGTATCTGCCCTGGAGAAAACTTGGTAACTGAAAAGGTATCATAAAGAAGAAAACCAGACTTAATTTGTTATATACTTGAAGTATCCAGAACTAGGATTAAGGTTGGGGTTGGAGAGAGAGAGGAAAGGGAACTAATTTTTGTTGAATGCTTACTATGTGTTAGGACCTTGCCTTGTGCTTCATATATGCATTTAAAAAATTTTAATATTTATTTAGTGGTGCTGGGTCTTAGCTGCGGTATGCAGGATCTTTAGTTGCAGCATGCAAATTCTTAGTTATGGCATGTGGGAACTAGTTCCCTATCCAGGGATTGAACATATGTCCCCTGCATCAGGAGCTCGAAGTCTTAGCCACTGGACCACCAGGGAAGTCCCTTCATATATGCATTTTTAGAATTCCTTAGTATGTTCTAATTTAATTTGCATAACAACTCAGTGAAATATAGTTAATATTTATCTTTAATTTATAAATTAGAGGAGAAGTTAATATACCTAAGATCATTCACCTGCTAAGTTAGAGTCAGAATTTTTTAAACTTGTTTTGGTTTGGTCACATACATATGTTTTAAATAATGTGTAACAATAAGAGAAATGTCAATAACCTCAGATATGCAGATGACACCACCCTTATGGCAGAAAGTGAAGAGGAGCTAAAAAGCCTCTTGATGAAAGTGAAAGAGGAGAGTGAAAATGTTGGCTTAAAGCTCAATATTCAGAAAACTAAGATCATGGCATCTGGTCCCATCACCTCATGGGAAATAGATGGGGAAACCGTGGAAACAGTGTCAGACTTTATTTTATTGGGCTCCAAAATCACTGTAGATGATGATTGCAGCCATGAAATTAAAAGACACTCCTTAGAAGGAAAGTTATGACCAACCTAGACGGCATATTAAAAAGCAGAGACATTACTTTGTCAACAAAGGTCTGTCTAGTCAAGGCTATGGCTTTTCCAGTGGTCATGTATGGGTGTGAGAGTTGGACTGGGAAGAAAGCTGAGCGCCGAAGAATTGATGCTTTTGAATTGAATTGTGGTGTTGGAGAAGACTCTTGAGAGTCCCTTGGACTGCAAGGAGATCCAACCAGTCCATCCTAAAGGAGATCAGTCCTGGGTATTCATTGGAAGGACTGATACTGAAGCTGAAACTCCAATACTTTGGCCACCTTGTGGGAAGAGTTGACTCATTGGAAAAGACCCTGATGCTGGGAGGGATTGGGGGCAGGAGGAGAAGGGAATGACAGAGGATGAGATGGTTGGATGACATCACTGGCTCGATGGACATGAGTTTGAGTAAACTCTGGGAGTCGGTGATGGACAGGGAGGCCTGGCTAGCTGCGATTCATGGGGTCTCAAAGAGTCAGAGACGACTGAGCAACTGAACTGAACAATATGTTATTTTAGAAAAATTGTCCCCCCCGATCCCCGCTCTCATTTCATGAGATTTTATCTATCTTTACATGCTTTTTCAATCTCAGTATCTTTACTATCACTGGGTCTTTTTTGAATTATCTAGCACAGTTTTTTCTCTTTCCTCTTAGCTGTTTTATTTTATTTTTTAAGTTAATTTTTATTAGATTATAGTGGATTTACAATATTATGTTAGTTGTTACAGTGTGGTGTTAGTTTCTGCTGTACATGAAAGTGAATCAGTAATACACATGCATATAATCACTCTTTTTTAGAGTCTTTTCCCATTTAGGCCATTATAGAATTTTGAGTAGAGGTCCCTGTGCTGTACATTAGGTTCTTTATTAGTTTCTAAGGTGTTTTAGAAAGCACATTTTTTGAATATGTATATGGTACTTTATTATAAGTTTTATTCTAAGCAATAAGAAGTCATTCACACAACATAAGACCATTTGGTTTTTCCATTTCTGTTGTTTGTGAGCTCTGTGCTTCATTCATTTGCTTGATTTTCTTTTAATAATCAACAAAAAAGTTTATCATTGTATGTTTCTGAAGCCTTTTTTGTTTTTGTTATTATCATGATAAAAATATAACAAACACCCATTTACCTATCACCACTATCTTAACAATTATTAACATTTTGTAAAATTTGCTACGTCTTTTTTTTTCTGATGTATTTTAGCACAAATATAGACATGATATTTCACTTCTATTTCTGTGTGTATCTCCAAAAATAGGTCTTATATAATCTTAATATCATTATCACAGTTAACAAGTTAATAATAACTTTCTGTTAACAGCTAATAGTAGTCCTTATTAAAAATTCCCCAGTTGTCTTTTATACCTAGTTTAATTCTCCTTCAGAGTTAGAATTTGAATATCGTGGTGTGCTTTTTCTTTCTTTCTTTCCTTTTTAAAAAATATCTATTTAACTGTGCCAGGCCTTGGTTGTGGCATGTGGGCTCTAGTTTCCTGACCAGGGATCGAACCTGTGCGCCCTGCATTGGGAGCTCAGAGTCTTAACCATTAGATCCCCAGGGAAGTCTCCACACCATGCTTTTTCTCTGCTTTTCTTTCCTTGGGGGGGAAAAACTTTGTAACAATCAAAACTTTCCGATAGTAGAACAGGCTGATGAAGGAATTAGTGAGATCAAAGAGAGCTCACTAGTGGTAGTGTTTCAGTAGGCTGAGCTAACTCTGGCCTCTGTAGTGTCCAATCCAGTGAACACTTTTCTTCATTTTGTTTGACTGGTTTGTGACTTTTGATATGTTTGTCATTCCCATCTTTGGCCTGTGTGACATGCTTCCTTTTGGTTTTATTCTTACCTGTTGTTTCTTTTCATCCTGTATGTGTTGATGGTCCCTTGACCTCTTATCTAATCTCAGCTAAGGAGGCAGGAATGAGACTGGGCTTTGGAACATAGTAGCAACTCAGTAAATGGTTACCTCTGACTCATTTTTCTACTTTGGGAAACTTTGGTAATATTGGTAGGTGCTAAGTCAATGAACATTTTGAAGTTGTTTCCATTGTCCTGGTTATTGTAAATAGTGCTGCTGTGAACATTGAGGTGCATGTATCTTTTTGAATTATAGTTTTCTCTGGATATATGCCCAGGAGTGAGATGGCAGGATCACTGGGTAGTTCTATTTTTAATCTTTTAAGGAACCTCCATACTGTTCTCCGTAGTGGTTGTATCAGTTTGTATGCCCACAAACAGCGTGGGAGGGTTCCCTGTCTCCACAACAGCTATAGCGTTTGTTGTTTGCAGACTGTTTTTTGACTATGCTGCATGGTATGCCAGATCTTAGTGACCCTGACAGGGATTGAATCAGTGCCCCCTGCATTGGAAGCTCAGGGTCTTAATCATCGGACTACCAGGGAAGTCCCTATTTATAGACTTTTTGTTGATGACCATTTTGACCTGCGTGAAGTGATACCTCATTGTAGTTTTGATTTGCATTTCTCTGATCATGAGTGATGCTGAGCATCTTTTCATATGCTTGTTGGCCATCTATATGTCTTCTTCGGAGAAATGTCTGTTTAGATATTCTGCCCATTTTCTTTTTTTTGGCGAGGTGGGGTTGGTGGTGTGGGACATGTGTGATCCTCCCTGATCAGCTGAACCCATGCCCCTGAAAAGGAAGCATGGAGTCTTAACCACTGGACCACCAGGGAAGTTTCCTGCCCATTTTCTGGTTGAGTTGTTTGTTTTTCTGTTATTGAATTATATGGGATGTTTGTATATTTTGGAAATTAAGCCCTTGTTGGTTGCATTGTTTGCAAATATTTTATCTCGGTTCATAGGTTGTGTTTCTGTTTTGTTTATGGTTTCCTTTTGCTGTGCAAAAGCTTATAAGTTTGATTAGGTCCCATTTGTTTACTTTGCTTTTATTTCTATTAGCTTGGGAGACTGATCTAAGAACATTGGTATGATTTATTTTATGTCAGAGAATGTTTTGCCCATGTTCTCATCTAGGAATTTAATTGTGTCATGTCTTATATTTAAGTGTTTATACCATTTTGAGTTTATTTTTGTGCATGGTGTGATAGAGTGTCCTAACTTCACTGATTTTTATGTGGATGACCAACTTTCTTAACATCAGTTGCTGAAGAGACTATCTTTTCTCCGTTGTATATTCTTGCCTTCTTTGTTGGTTAATTAACTGAAAGTGTGTGGGTTTATTTCTGGGCTGTCTATTCTGTTCCACTAATCATAGGTCTGATTTTGTGCCAGTACCTTACTGTTTTGATTACTGTAGCTTTGCAGCATTGTCTGACGTCTGGGAGGGTTATGCCTCCTCCTTTATTCTTTTTCCTCAGGATTGCTTTGACTATTCTGGCTCTTTTGAGGATCCATTAACTTTTAGGATTATTCTAGGTCTGTGAAAAATGTCATGGGTAATTTGATAGGAGTTGCATTAAATCTATAGATTGCTATGGGTTTTTCGTTTATCTTTTTTTTTTTTCTTTTTTTTTTTCGTTTATCTTTTAATTTCATTTTATTAAAAAAATTTTTTGACTGTACCATATGGCTTGAGGGATTTTAGTTCCCCAACCAGGGATTGAACCTGGGCTATAGCAGTGAAAGCATCAAGTCATAACCAGTGGAACCCAGGGAATTCCTATTCTGTTCATCTTTTAAAAAAAAAAAAAATTGTTTTTTTTATGGCTTCACTGGGACTTTGTTGCTGTGCATGAGCTTTCCCTAGTTGCAGTAAGTTGGGGCTACTCTTTAGTTGCAGTGCATGGGCTTACCATTGCAGTGGCTTCTCCTATTGCAGAGCATGAGCTACGACACAGGCTTCAGTAGTTGCAGCATATGGGCTCTAGAGCACAGGCTCAGTAGTTGTGGCACACAGGCTTAGTTGCCCCGTGGCATGTAGAATCTTCTTGGATCAGGGATGAACATGTGTCTCCTGCATTGGCAGGCAGATTTTTAACCAATGGACCACCAGGAAAGTCCTTGTTCCCCTTTTTAAAATCATATATTTCCTTTCCTACTTCTTCACCCTCAAGTAAGAACAATAAGTATTAAGCCCTCCTTACTTTTAGCCTGTCACTAACAATTATTACGCTATATTGTGCTTACTGATTTACACGTGTTTTCCTGGGAGACTAAGCTCCTGGAGGGGTGGGGTCATGCTTTATTCAGTTTTCTGTGTCCTTGCAGAGATGTAATAGTATAGTATTAATGACATAGGCTCTGGATTTGAATTTCTGGCTCTACCACATCTTGGCTCTAAGAACTTGGGCAAGTTAAGTAATTCATGTCATGTCTTTGTTTCCACATTTGTAGAACAGGGATAATAATACAGTTGACCCTTGAACAATATGAGTTTGAGCTGCGTGGGTCCACTTATATGCATTTTTTTTTCAATAGTAAATACGATGGTACTACATGATCTGAGACTGGTTGGATGTGGAGGAACTTGAGGACCATGTATATATATGTTTAACTGCATCGAGGGTCAGAGTTCCTAACCCTCACCACTGTTCAAGGATCAACTGTAGTATTTGTTTTATAGGACTGATATGGATATTAAATATAAAGCACTTGGAAGAATATCTGGATTATAGTAAATGCTCTTGTAAATATTATAGCACATACTACCATAATGCCCTGTACCTAGTGGGGACCCAACATTTGATTTTTTTAATAGAGGGGATTGTTGAATTGGCTGAAAGATTGGACTCCATTCAGTTCAGTCGCTCAGTTGTGTCCGACTCTTTGCGACCCCATGGACTGCAGCATGCCAGGCTTCCCTGTCCTTCAACTCGCGGAGCTTGCTCAAACTCGTGTCCGTCAAGTCGGTGATGCCATGCGACCATCTCATTCTCTGTCGACCCTTCTCCTCCTGCCTGTTTCATGTCATGACCTAGGGCCTGGTGGATTGTAGTTACAACAGCATATAATATGCTTATCCAAAAGAGACAATACAGTTTTAAGAACTGGCTTTTTGATCTGTCTGGCAGTAATATATGCCATTGTGTATACTCATGACTAATTAAATAGGGGATGCCAGTTTTTATGTTAGATTGCTTTTGGTTTGAATGGAAACTGCAACTCATTATTTCACAGCAGGATGGCAAGTTCAGCAGTATTGCTTTTATTTTTAATTAGGCAGTCATCCTGAAATGTGTCTGTATTTGCTATGTTGGTCCATAGAAAGGATAGCAACTGAGTAGACTTGTGATATAGATTTGCCATGTGGTTGGTCTTGATATACAGCTAATGTACTTATCAGTTTTCCAACTGGAAAATGGCCAGTTTTCTGGGCTCCATCTTACTCATGATGACTCCTTCATTTATTTTGAATTAGTTAGGGAATTTTTATGATGATAGAAAGAAAAGAAAGTATAATTAGGATAGCAGGACATTATGTTTGCATTCTTTTTCTGCTTTTTATACCCAGGGTATAAAAGTTTCAGAAATCTTTTTTTACTCACTTTGTGGAACTTCATTACCAACTGTGTGCACACAATTCCATTTTTGGATGGATGTTGAAGATTATGGTTGCTGGCTGACACTTGGCCTTATCCAGTTACCTGATGGTTGATGGTTCAGTGTGTTACAGGATTTTATTTGCATCTGCGTTGTTGTGAAGTTTCATCTGCTTCATTTCTGTGGAATGAAAGGGTAAGAAACAACTAATACTGTACTTTAGAATAGAAACAAAGGACTGATTGGGAGTTTGCATATCTTTCCTGTCAGCTTGGCCTCTGTTCTTTAAATAGTCTGCTTAAGCCAATGCTAATTTTTATGCCTGTGGAATGCGGTTAAATGACTGAAGGCTTTTGCTCCAGAGGCTAGTGGAGCTCTTGTCTGTATATTCTTTAGTCTCTGTTAAATTAGGGTGGGGAACAGTAGTATCTTTGTACCTAGCTAATAAACAGTTTTTTACAGAAATTTAGCTATTTTTCTGGAGGAGACATGTCGTAGTGGAAGTATTTGGTTTTAGAACTCTGAATTTGAATACAGTCTGTCACTGATGGTGGTGGTGTAGTCCCCAAGTTGTGCCTGACTCTTGTGACCCCATGGACGATAGCCAACCAGGTTCTTCTGTCCATGGGATTTCCCAGGCAAGAATACTGGAGTGGGTTGCCATTTTCTTCTGCAGGGGATATTGCTGACTCAGGGATGGAACCCGGGTCTCCTGCATTGCAGGCCATCTCTTGCATTGCAGGCAGTCTCTTGCATTGCAGGCAGATTCTTTTACCAGCTGAGCCACATTTATTTGAATTTAATTTCTCAGTGTTGTAATTTCTTTCTTTTTAAAATGGAGATGATAATACCTATCTTGCAGAGTTGTCATAAAGCTTCAGTTCAGTTCAGTCGCTCAGTCGTGTCCGACTCTTTGTGACGCCATGGACTGCAGCACGCCAGGCTTCCCTGTCCATCACCAACTCCCGGAGCTTACTCAGACTCATGTCCATTGAGCCGGTGATGCCATCCAATCATCTCATCCTCTGTCATCCCCTTCTCCTGTTGCCCTCCATCTTTCCCAGCATCAGGGTCTTTTCAAATGAGTCAGTTCTTTGCATCAGGTGGCCCAAGTATTGGAGTTTCAGCTTGAGCATCAGTCCTTCCAATGAATATTCAGGACTGATTTCCTTTAGGATGGACTGGTTGAATCTCCTTGCTGTCCAGGAGACTCTCAAGAGTCATAAAGCTTAGAGATAGCAAATGCAAAAACGCTTGGTAGAATCCATGACCTATGGTAAATGGTGGTTGTGGTTATTATTTCCAGAAGCATTGTGGATGAGTGTATGGTCTACTTGGGAGTCCTAAGAAAGTTTCTTAATTCTCTGGAAAATGATTTGTGGAATTCCTACTTTGGAAAGATGAAATATATCTTACAGTATTTAGTTCACTGACTTTTTTATTTTTTTATTTTATTTATTTATTTTTTACTGACTTTTTTATTGACAGCTTTTTCAATTAGTTTCTTCAATAAAAGCTTTTAATTGTACTTTCTTTGTGAAAAAGAAATCAATCCCAAGATAAGTGAAAATTAGCCTTTGAAAAGACAAACCTGCTTATGGGAAAGGGGAAAAGTTCTGAACTTCCCAGTTTATAAATATTGAAGTTGAGAACACACTACAAAATTCTTTGTGTGCTTGTAAGCACATGATTTTGGCATTTTTGAAAGAGTGCTGAAGGCTGTTTCCTAGTTTAAGAACAAAACTGATTAAGCTTTTCTCACACAGTGCTTCTTAACGGGGGCACTGTTGGCATTTAGGGCAAGACAGTTCTTTGTTGTGCAGGACTGCTGTGTGCATTGTAGGACATTTAGCTTCCCTGGCCCTGCCCACTAAAATGCCAAAAGTGCCCACCCCACACCCCCGACACTGTGACAATAGCTCCTCCCTGAGAAGAGCCTCCTTCCCCCAGAATTTTCACATGCCCTTATTGGAGAACCACTGGGACTCACGCTCGGATATATTTAGTGAAACAGCTCACAGTATCATCAGCTTCCATTTAGGAATTGCAAGTTTTTACAAGCTAAAAATTAATTATTCTTGATCATCAGTGTGTCGTCTCCTGAATCACATAGCCTCGATAGCAAGAGTAACTGTAGTTGTTTTTTCTCTTCTACCCAAAATGTGTACTTTAAAGGGCACCATTAACATCAAAAGGTAATATTCCATAAATGACACCGAGAGATAATCCGGAGTCTGAAAATAGCATAGAATCTCACACATTTCAAAGAATGTATTGTCTCATTTTTAAATTAGTCATTTTCAGATTTTAAAAAACAGCATATGGTTTTAGAGTCTGTTCATACACACCTTTGCTGTCTTTTATGGCTGAATTAAAATTCATCAGATTACATTGAAAGCTATTTGTAACTTGGTTGGTTTCATTTAAAATGTGGTCATTCAGTATGTTGGCCAGGGGAGCAGAAGGCATGGTTTGGAGGTTTTTCCATGCTCAGCACTTCTCCAAAATGGATTAATAAAGTTCTTACTCCCATAAGCGGACTGTACTTTTTCCCACTTACTTCCCTCAACTGTCTAGTAGTTAGTATTGCTTTACCATATAATAAGGGCTCTACAACTAAATATCAGTGTTTTTCATGAGTGTTTTTATATTTTGAGTTTGTGGATTTGAATAAGGAAAGCTATCCAGAAATTCTCCCAGTGCTTTTGATTTTTTAGCTTAAAATATAAATGTTCCTTGAACCAAGAACTATAGTTGAACTGTTGCAGAATAAAAGTTTAAGAATCGTGAGACTTGGCTTGCACATTGGGATGCTATTTATTTGCCAAATTGTTGTCAGTTTTTTTGGCCTGAGCACACTGCATAGCTGTTGTATTGGCAAAACAAAACAAAACAAAACCAAAACAACTTAAAAAATTTTTTTATTAGAAAAGTTAAATGTAGAAAAAAGTACAATATACAATCACCCAGTATTAACAAATATTAGTTAGTGAAAACTGTGGAAAATTCTTAAAGAAATGGGAATATCAGATTACCTTACCTGTCTCCTGAGAAACATGTATGCAGGTCAGGAAGCAACAGTTAGAACTAGACATGGGACAATGGACTGGCTGAAAATCGGGAAAGGTGTCACCCTGCTCATTTAACTTATATGTAGAGCACATCATGTGAAATGCCAGGCTGGATGAGTCATAAGCTGGAATCAAGACTGCTGGGAGAAATAGCAACAACCTCAGATATGCAGGTTATAACCACTCTAATGGCAGAAAATGAAAGGAAACTAAAGAGCCTCTTGATGAAGGTGAAAGAGGAGAGTGAAAAAGCTGGCTTAAAACTCAACATTAAAAAAACTAACATCATAGCAGCCAATCCATCAGATCATGGCAAATAGAAGAGGGAAAAGTGGGAAGCAGTGACTTGGACTTAGACTCTAAAATCACTGAGGACAGTGATGGTAGCCATGAAATTAAAAGACACTTGCTCTTTGAAAGGAAAGCTATGACAAACTTAGTGTATTAAAAAGCAGAGACATCACTGTGCCAACAAAGGTGCATATAGTCAAAGCTATGTTTTTTTCCCCATGTATGAATGTTAGAGATGGGCCATAAAGAAGGCTGAGCACCAGAGAATTGATGCTTTTGAATTGTGCTGGTGAAGACTTTTGAGAGTCCTTTGGACAGCAAAGAGATCAAACCAGTCAATCCTTAAGGAAATGAGCCCTTAATATTCATTGCAAGGGCTGATGCTGAAGTTGAAAGTTCCAATACTTTGGCTACCTGATGTGAAGAACTGACTCAGTAGAAAAGACTCTGATGCTGGGAAAGATTGAAGGCAGGAGGAGAAGGGGACGGCAGAGGATGAGATAGGTGGATGCTATCACTGACTCCATGGACATGATGGAACAAGCTGCCGGAGTTGGTGATGGACAGGGGAGCCTGGCATGCTGCAGTCCTTGGGGTCCCAAAGAGTCCGACACGACTGAGCAACTGGACTGAACTGACTCAATGAATATGAATTTAAGCAAACTCTGGGAGATAGTGAGTGCTGCAATCTATAGGGGGGTGCAAAGAGTCAGACACGACTTAGCAACTGAACAACAATAGCAGCAAGTTAGTGAAAAAAATAATAAAATCAGCAAACATATAATTTTATATTTGTTTTGATATTTTAATAAAAGTGAACAATACATTATTGCTATAATACAAGTCTCCTTTTTTCCCTTCCGTATTTCATTTTTCTTCTTTGCCACCAAGGCAACTACTACGATGAATTTAGTGACTGGCTTTCTACTTCTTACTTTTAGACATTTACTATAAATATGTATCTTTAAATAATAATGTAAAGAAGAACTATACAAAAAAAGATCTTAATGACCCGGATAACTATGATGGTGTAGTCACTTACCTAGAGCCAGGCATCCTGGAATGTGAAGTCAAAGGGACTTTAGGAAGCATCACTACAAACAAACCTAGTGAAGGTGATGGAATTCCAGTTGGCTATTTCAAATCCTAAAAGATGATGCTGTTAAAGTGCTGCACTCAATATGCCAGCAAATTTAGAAAACTCAGCAGTGGCCATAGGACTGGAAAAGGTCAGTTTTCATTCCAGTCCTAAAGAAGGGCACTGTCAAAGAATGTTCAAACTACTACACAACTGCACTCATTTTACATGCTAGCAAGGTCATGCTCAAAATCCTCCAAACTAGGCTTCAGCAGTCTGTGAACTGAGAACTTTTAGATATACAAGTTGGATTTAGAAAAGGTAGAGGAACCTGAGACCAAATTGCCAACATCTGTTGGATCATAGAGAAAGCAAGAGAATTCCAGAAAAACATCTACTTCTGCCTCATTGACTACGCCAAAGCCTTTGACTGTGTGGATCATAACAAAACTGGAAAATTATGAAAGAGATGGGAATACCAGACCACCTTACCTGCTTCCTGAGAAATCTGTATGCAGGTCAAGAAGCGACAGTTGGAACATAATATGAAACAACAGACTGGTTCAAAATTGGGAGAGGAGTGCTTCAAGGCTGTATATTATTACCCTGTTTATTTAACTTATATGCAGAGTACATCATGCAGAATGCTGGGCTGGGTGAAGCACAGCTGGAATCAAGATTGCTGGGAGAAATATCAATAACTTCAGAGATGCAGATGACACCACCCTTATGGCAGAAAGCAAAGAGGAACTAAAGAGCCTCTTGATGAAAGTGAAAGAGGAGAGTGAAAATGCTGGCTTAAAACTCAACTTTCAAAAAATGAAGATCATGGCATCCAGTCTCGTCACTTCATGGCATATAGATGGGGAAACAATGGAAACAATGAAAGACTTTATTTTCTTGGGCTCCAAAATCACTGCAGATGGTGACTGCAGCCATGAAATAAAAAGATGCTTGCTCCTTGGAAGAAAAGCTATGACTAACCTAGACAGCAGAGATGTTACTTTGCCGACAGTAGTCCGTCTAGTCAAAGCTATGGTTTTTCCAGTAGTCATATGTGGCTGTGAGAGTTGGACCATAAAGAAGGCTGAGCGCCGAAGAATTGTTTTTGAACTGTGGTGTTGGAGAAGGCTCTTGAGAGTCCCTTGGACTGCAAAGGGATCAAACCAGTCCATCCAAAAGAAAATCAGTCCTGAATATTCGCTGGAAGGATGGATGCTGAAGCTCCAATACTTGGGCCACCTGATTTGAAGAACTGACTTATTAGAAAAGACCCTGATGCTGGGAATGATTGAAGGCAGGAGGAGAAGGGGATGAAAGAGGACTAGATGGTTGGATGTCATCACCGACTCAATGGACATGAGTTTGAGCAAGCTGTAGGAGATGGTGAAGGACAGGGAAGCCTGGCATGCTGTAGTCCATAGGGTTACAAAAAGTCAGACTAGACTGAGGGGCTCAACAGCAACAAAATAATAATTATAGTAACAAATGGGCTTGAATGCTTACTACTTGCCAGACACTGTTCATTTAATCAATAACCTTATGGTGACTGTAACGAATTAATAAATAGAAAATTAATAGAAAGTATAAAGTGAAAGTGTTAGTTGCTCAGTCATGTTAGACTTTGCGACCCCATGGACTAGCCCACCAGGCTTCTCTGTCCATGGAATTCTCCAGGCGAGAATACTGGAGTAGGTAGCCATTCCCTTCTCCAGAGGATTTTTCCGACCCAGGGATCAAACTGTCTTCTGCACTGCAGACAGATTCTTTACCATCTGAGCTACTGGAGAAGTCCATATAATGCAGGTACTAGTTTATTTCCATTTTGTAAATAATGTAGAGGTTTTAAAATAACTTGGCTGGGTTCATATAGCTGCAAGCTACAGAGCGAGGATTTGAAGCCAGATTTGTCTGGAGGCTATACCTTTAATCAGTGTATACCTTTGGAGAAGGAAATGGCAACCCACTCTATTATTTTTGCCTGGAAAATTCCATGGACAGAGGAGCCTGGTGCGCTACAGTTCTTGGGGTTGCAAAGAGTCAGACAGGACTGAACACACATACACACCAAGCCCTGTTTCTTCCCCACCCCGCCCCGCTTGTCTACTTTTATTCCTGATCAGACTCTTACCCTCTGCAGGGGCTACCTTTGGAACCTCATCCTCAGGTTCCTCAGGTCCCCGCCAGTGGGGCGAGCTCGGAGTCTGCCTTGGAGGTGTTGCTGGTGCCTGCTTGGGAACGTGGATGCCTCTGCTTCGCAGAGCTCTCCTGGCAGGGCACAGGGAAGCAGCAGGTGGCCATGTGCTGTTTGTTCCCTGAGCTGGCTCCCATAAGATTACTACCTCTTCTCCATGTCACCTTCAGTGTGGAAGCCTCCTTGGCCCCTTCCTTTAAGCTGAGGTTCACCTCTCTGAAAAAGAAGCCTGGGCATTGCTGAACTATGTTGATCTCTGCAAAAGCAAGATGCATTTTCTCCTGAGGTCTGTGGCAGTCAACTCCCAAATGAAGCTTATTTAATAAAGGAATTGGTTCCAATTGAAAAAAAAAGTGTATACCTTTAATAAATCCTGCCTCTCTATAAATATATGTTATTTTGTATGTATTTAAAAATTAATTAATTATTTTGGCCGTATCAGGTCTTAGTTGTGGTGTGCTGGCTTCTCTCTAGCTATGGTGTGAGAACTGTGGAGTGCGTGGGCGCTGTAGTTGTGGCTCACTGGCTCAGTAGTTGAGGCATTCAGGCCTAGTCTAATAATTTTTATTTATTTATTTAATTTATTTGCTTTTGACTGTGCTGGGGTTTTGCTGCAACCCGGGCCTTTGTCTAATTGCCGCAAGTGGGGGCCACTTTCTGGTTTCCATTCATGGGCTTCTCACTGTGGTGGCCTCTCTTGCTGCAAAGCAGGGGCTCCAAGGTTGTAGGCCTTAGTAGTTGCTGCCAGCAGGCTCATCAGCCTTGGCTCCCAGGCTCCAGAGCACAAGCTCAACTGTTGGCCCAGGCCCAGCTGCTCTGTGGCAGGTAGGATCCTTCTGGACTAGGGATAGAATCTGCGTCTCCCATGTTGGCAGGTGGCTACTGAGCCACCGGGAAGCCCCCTTGTGTGTTTAAAAAATACATTTAAAAAAATGAAAATGGTATCATTCTATAAGGATAGTCCTATAATTTTTTTGTAGCTTCTTAAAAATTGTTTTCATTTCAGTTTTAATAATACCGTGAACTACAACTTGCTTCTTTCCACTCCCACTCAGTATTCCTTTTTTTTAGCCTATTTTATTTTTTAAACTATTTCTTTTAATTGAAGCTTAGTTAACTTAAAATGTTGTATTGCTTTTAGGTCTATAGCAAAGTGATCCAGTTTTACATATATATGTATATTTATTCTTTTCCATTATAGGTTATTACAAGATATTGAATATAGTTCCCTGTGCTATACAGTAGTCCTTATTGTTTATCTATTTTATATGATGTTGAAGCTGAAACTCCAATGCTTTGGCCACCTGATGCGAAGAGCTGACTCATTTGAAAAGACCCGATGCTGGGAAAGATTGAGGGCAGGAGGAGAAGGGGATGACAGAGGATGAGATGGTCGGATGGCATCACCGACTCGAAGGACATGGGTTTGGGTGGACTCCAGGAGTTGGTGATGGACAGGGAGGCCTGGTGTGCTGCGGTTCACAGGGTCGCAAAGAGTCGGACACGACTGAGCAACTGAACTGAACTGAAGTGTGTATCTGCTAATGCCAAACTCCTAATTTACCCTGCCCCTTCCATCCCCTTTGGTACTGTAAGTTTGTTTTCTATGTCTGTGAGTGTATTTCTATTTTAAAAGTAATTTCATTTATATCATTTTACTTTCAGATTCCACATATGTGACATCATATATTTGTCTTTCTCTGACTTGCATCACTTAACATGATTATCTCTAGGTCCATTCATGTTGCTAAAAATGACATTATTTCAATTTTTATGGCTGAGTAATATTCCATTGTATGTGTGTATGTATCACACACACACAACTCCACATCTTTTTTTTTTTTCAATTTTATTGGAGTATAGTTGATTTACAATGCTGTATTAGTTTCTGCTGTACAACAAAGTGAATCAGTTATGCATATACATATATTCACTCTTTTTTAGATTCTTTTCCCGTATAGGTCATTACAGAGTATTGAGTAGAGTCCCTTATGCTATACAGGAGGTCCTTATTAGTTCTCTATTTTATATGTAGTAGTGTGCATATATCAATCCACATCTCCCAATTTTCCCTCTCACTCTCTCCCCTCTAGTAACCATAAGTTTGTTTTCTATATCTATGACTCTGTTTCTGTTTTGTAAATAAGTTCCTTTATACGCTTTTTTTAAATTGCACATTATACCACATCATCTTTATCCATTGATCTGTTGAAGGCCTTAGATTGCTTCCATGTCTTGGCTATTGTAAATAGTGGGGCAATGAACATTGGGGTATATATATCTTTTTTTTCTTTAAAAAATTTATTGAAGTATAGCTGATTTACAGTATTGTGTTAGTTTCAGGAATACAGCACAGTAATTCCATTATACATATATATATATCTCTATTCTGTTTAGGAATCTTTCCCCTTATATGTTATTAAAAAGTGTTGAATATAGTTCCATGTGCTATACAGTAGGCCCTTACTGATTATCTGTTTTATATATAGCAGTATATATCTGTTAATCCCAAGCTCCTAATTTATCCCTTCCCACCTTTCCCTTTTGGTAATCATAAATGTGTTTTCTATATCTGTGGGTCTATTTCTGTTTTATAGATAAGTTCACTTGTATCTTTCTCTTTTTTTTAGATTCCACATATAAGTGATATCATATTTGTCTTTCTCTGTCTGACTTACTTCAGTTTGTATGATATCTCCAGGTGCATCCATTTGCTGCAAATGGCATTCTTTCTTTCTTTTTTATGGCTGAGTAATACTTTGTGTGTGTGTGTGTGTGTGTGTGTGTACATATGCTACATTTTCTTTATCCATTCCTCTGTCAATGAACATCTAAGTTGCTTCCATGTCTTGGCTATTGTAAATAGTCCTTTAATGAACATTGGGGTGCATATATCTTTTCAAATTTTAATTTTTTCTGGATACATGACCATGAGTGGGATTACAGGATCATATGGTAGTTCTGTATTTAGTTTTTAAAGTAGCCTCCATACTGTTCTCCATAGTGGTTCTACCAATTTGTATTCCCACCAACAGGGTAGGGGAGGGTTACCTTTTCTCTACATCCTCTCCAGCATTTATTGTTTGTAGACATTTTGGTGATACCCATTCTGACTGGTGTGAGGTGATATCTCATTGTAGTTTTGATTTGCATTTCTCTAATAGTGATGTTGAGCATTTTTTTATGTGCCTGTTGGCCATCTGTATGTCTTCTTTGGAGAAATGTCTATTTAGATCTTCTGCCCACTTTTTGATTGGGTTTTTCTTTTTTTTTTTTTTGCTATTGAGTTGGATGAACTGTTTGTATATTTTGGAGATTAATTTCTTGTCAGTTGCGTTGTTTTGAAAATATTTTCTCCCATTCTGTATTTTTCTTAAGTTTCTTTTTGTTTTCCATCTCTGTCTAAATTGTAATCAGCCTGGCCTTCTTCTGCACTCAAGTCCTGATTTTCTTTTCTATGCAGATGACTAGCTTAACTCCTTTTAACTCTTAGTGGAAAAAACACTGAACTAAGTAATAATGAAATGGAGAAAGCTTGAGCTTTGGTGCTAGGTGGACCTTGATTACAGTGCTGATTCTACTAGCTGTTTTTCCTTAGACAAGTTACTTTACCTCCTGAGCCTACATTTCTTTTTCTGAAACTTGGGGGAAATCCTCAAAAAAATCCTCAAAATACACCTACCTGGTGGTATATTTTGAGGATTAAATGAGAAAATGCTTGTGAAATTCTTGGTGATTTAAAAAAAATTTTTTTTAAGCTATTAATATTCCCCTTCCTTGCTGTAGAGGATCTTCAACTCTTAGTGCATATAAGAATTTCTGGGAAACTTGGTAAAAATTCCAGGCCTCACTCCAAGAGTGAGTAGTAGGTCAAGGTTGAGACCCAGGAATCTGAGTTTTAAACAAAGCCCTTGGGTAATTTTGAAGCAGATGATCAACTTTTAGAGAAGCACTATCCTTGATTCCATGTCTAGCTTTGCTAGTAAATAACTTAGAGCTGTGGGCACATAATTTCCACTTTCTGGTCCTTGTGTTTCTTCAAATATAAAATGAACTTTATGGTCTCTATTGGCTGTAAAATTTAAAAAATGTTGATCTTATAATGCTAAATTTTTGAACTGGTGATCTGTTGCCACTTCTTGGCAGAAGTTCAACAGAGGTACTTTAGGAACTTGGATTATTCTTCTTTCTATGAAGACTGGTGAAACTAGCTTAAGCAAAAGTAATTTAAAGATATGGGGATAGCTCGTGAAACCTTAAGCCAGGATGCAGTTAGGCCTCAGGAATCAGGGACTAGATAGAGCACGTTAGGAAAATCAAGAAGTTCTTGCTGTCTCTGTCTTTTTTTCTTTACAAATTGGCCTCAATCCCTTGGCTTTTTCTGCCTTCAAGGATGCTTGGTAGAAAATAGACATGGACAACATCTCCTGAGTTTACATTGCTTTCATTTTAGAAAGCAGCCAGACTGAGGCTGGAATATCTTAATTCCAATTCCAAATTGCCAGGAAAGAAAATGTGATTGGTCCATATTGGGTAGAAGGCCACCAGCTTTCGCTATAGCAGGGGCATAGTGTAAGGATGGTCCTGTGAGCCGTGCCGCTATTTCTCCATGATTGGAGGTTGGTAGAGATAGTCTGAGTTAGGTATTCATAACATTTACAAAAGCATTTCACTACTTGTAGGATCACAATGTAATATTTTGCATAGGACTCTTATAATTGATTCTTTTTTAAGAGCTTTTTTTCAGTACTAATTTAATTTTAATTTTATTATTTTATGTTGGAATATAGTTGATTAATAATGTTGTATTCGTTTCGGGTGTACAGCAAAGTGATTCAGTTATACATATACATGTGTGTATGGTTTTTCAAATTCTTTTCCTGTTTAGGGAATTACAGAGTATTCTGTGCTGTACAGTATGTCCTTATTGGTTATCTATTTTAAACATAGCTGTGTGTACATGTTAATCCCAAATTCTCAATCTATCCCTCTCCCTCCCCCTTCTTCTCTGATAACCATAAGTTCGTTGTCTGAGAGCCTATTTCTGTTTTGTAAATAAGTCTGTTTATATCATATTTTTAGATTTGGCATATAAGAGATACCACATGAAATTTGTCTTTTCTGTCTGATTTCATTTAGTATGATACCTCCAGGTCCATCCATGTTGCTGCAAATGACACTATTTCATTCTTTTTAGTTGCTGAGTAATATTCCATTATATTTATGTACCACATCTTTATCCATTCATCTGTCAATGGACATTTAGGTTGCTTACATGTCTTGGCTATTGTAAATGGCACTGAAATGAACATTAGGGTGCATGTATCCTTTTTTTTTTTTATTTTTAATGTGAAAAAATTTTTATTAGTTGGAGGCTAATTACTTCACAACATGTATCCTTTCGAACCATGGTTTTCTCAGGTTGGAGAAAAAATCCCAGGAATGGAATTGTTGGATCATATGGTAGCTGTATTTTTAGTTTCTTGAGGAACCTCCATACTGTTCTGTATAGTGACTGTACCATTTCTACCAACAGTACAGGAGAGTTCCCTTCTTTCTACACCTTCTCCAGTATTTATCTGACTGGTGTGAGGTGATATATAAATTTGTTTATTTTTTACTGTGCTGGGTCTTTGTTGCTGCACAGGTTTTCTAGTTGCAGCAAGCAAGGTCTACTCTAGTTGCAGTGCAAGGGCTTCTCTTTGCAGTGGCTTCACTTATTGTGGAACATGGGTTCTAGGGCACTTGGGCTTCAGTAGTTGCAGCACGTGGACTCAGTAGTTGCAGCTCCCAGACCTCAGAACACAGGCTCAGTAGTTGTAGCGAACAACTTTTAGTTGCTCCACGGCATATGGGATCTTCCTGGATCTGGGTTCAAAACCATATCTCCTGCATTGGCAGGCAGATTCTTTACCATTGAGCTACCAGGGAAGCCTGATATCTGTAGCTTTGATTGACATTTCTCTAATAAGTAGCAATGTTGAGCATCTTTTCATGTGCTTTTTGGCCATCTGTATGTCTTTGGAGAAATATCTGTCTTGATCTTCTGCCCCCCTTTTTTTTTAATTGAGCTGCATGAGCTGTTGTAAATTTTAGGGATTAATTACTTAGTCGTTGCATTGTTGGCAAATATTTTCTCCCATTTTGTAGGTTGTCTTCTTCTTTTTTTTTTTTTTATGATGTCCTTTGCTGTTTAAAAGCTTTTCAATTTAACTTGGTCCCATTTGTTTATTTCCATTATTCTAGGAGACTGATTGAAAAAGTAATTCTGTAATTTATGTCAAGTGTTCTGCCTATATTTTCCTCTAAGAGTTTTATAAGTGCTGGGAAAGCTGGACAGCTACATGTAAAAAAAATTAAATTAGAACATTCTTTAACACCAAACACAAAACTAAACTCAAAATGGATTAATTAAACCTAAATATAATTGATTCTTGTGGGAAAAAGTAGTAGAGACAGACTAAAAGAAAACATGGGCTTTTGTTTTTATTCTTAGTCAGGTACAAGAGTGGTAGAGCCTTCTGTAGTCATTTCTGCTAGACTGGGTTGTTTAATCAAGAGTGGCTTTTTAAATTGCCTTTGGATATAGTCCTTTTCTTTTAAAATTATATAATTTTGAAATGTAAAATATTTGTCATCCTTGTTTTATACATTTGAACTTGACTTTTTCAAATGAACAGAAAATTATGTGAGACTGTGAAGGGCTTTGGCAAGAGTATAGGTTTTTGAATCAGACAGTCTGGCATTTTAGTTTTATCTCTGTCATTTAGTGACTGTATGATTATTTGGCCTCTCTGCAAAATAAGCATTATAATCTTTGTATCATGGGTTACTTGAGAATCAAATGACATAACATATGTACAACTCTCATACTGTTTCCTAGATAGTAGGTGCTCAATAAATCATGGCTATATCATTGTTTTTTGAAGGTAAAGGCATAAAGTGTTTTTTAGATCTGAAAATCAGTAACTAGAATATAAGAGAGGCAATACTTTTACATTAATAGTTTACTGTATGGAAGTGTTTAATTTTTATTAATGGTTTTAATGAAACATTATTTTGATCTCTTGTTTAGTGTCAAGCCAGAAGAGAAGTAAAACTCAACAAAAACTTACTATGTATGGAATTCATTCTTAAAAGAAGAAAAAAGTGATTATTGAAGACTATGGATCGGAGCAAACGGAATTCATTTGCAGGATTTCCTCCACATGTGGAGCGTCTTGAGGATTTTGAAGGAGGTGGTGGAGGGGATGGGAACATGACCCAAGTGGGAAGAATTTGGCCCTCCTCATATCGAGCTCTTATAAGTGCCTTTTCCAGACTGACACGTTTAGATGACTTCACCTGTGAAAAAATAGGGTCTGGCTTCTTCTCTGAAGTGTTCAAGGTGAGTGATGCCATAGTTTTTCTCATATTGTTTTGTTGAAGGTCAGTTTCACTGCAGAGTTCACAGCTGTGTTTCATTAGGATGTAGGCTTTGCCTTGTCAGGATGCTGTGGATCTTGAGCAGTATTGTAAACTCCTCTTGAGCTATCTATTAACTTGTAAGATATTTTATTTATTTTGATTATGAAAATAATCCATGCTGATCAAAAATTAAAATAAGGTAGGAGCTTCTTCCACTCCTCCAGAATTTTTCATCATCCAAAATGGAAACTTTGTACACATTAAAAAAAAACTCCCTCTACTACCCTTCAGTTCAGTTCAGTTCAGTCGCTCAGTCGTGTCCGACTTTTTGCAGCCCCATGAATTGCAACATGCCAGGCCTCCCTGTCCATCACCAACTCCCAGAGTTTACTCAAACTCATGCCCATCGAGTCGGTGATGCCATCCAGCCATCTCATCCTCTGTCGTCCCCTTCTCCTCCTGCCCCCAGTCCCTCCCAGCATCAGGGTCTTTTCCAATGAGTCAACTCTTCCCTTAGCCCATGTTAATATCTGTTCTACTTTATGTCTCTATGAATATGTCTATCCTAGGAACCTCATATAATGGAACTGTAATATTTGTCCTTTTGTGCCTGGAATTCCCTTGTCATCCAGTGGTTAGGACCTGGTGCTGTCACTGCTGGGCCTGTGTTTTATCTGTGGTTGGGGAACTGAGAACCCATCAGCCCTGCGGCATTGCCAAAAAAAAAAATTTTTTTTTTCATTCAATATTTATTTATTTATTTGGCTGCATCAGGTCTTAGTCACTTCATTCAGGATCTTTCTTCGAGGTGCATAGACTCTCTAGTTGTGTCCTGTGGGCTCCAGAGCATGTTGGTTCATTAGTTGAGGAGAACATGCTTAATTGCTTTACATTGTGTGGGATCTTTCCTTTCTTAAGTAATTTTTGTTAATTTTATTTTCTAGGATATAATTAATCTTACTTAAAATTTCAGATCTGTGGGCATAAATACTGTATGTAATTGATGTGGCACAGATTTTTTGTTTCCGCAGTAGCTGTATTTTCCTTCTTCCATATTAATAGATCTTTTAGTTGGACACACTGATGTCATTTCCTAGCTTTGCTTATAGCTAGGTTTAACTATATGAGTAGTTCTGTCCAATAGGGTGTGAGCAGAATTGTTGTATGGGAGCTTTTGGAAATCTTCCTTTGCCACTTCTTATATCCATTTTTCCTTTATATTTGCTGTTATACATTTTTGATCATAGTGTGACCCTACAAATGGAGGCCATCTGTGGCAGAGCAACAAGACAGAGCCTGCATCTTCCAGGCCTACAGGGAAGAGAGCTGCCTGGTTCTGTACTGTCTCCTGGAGTCTCTTTGTGAGAAAAAAATTCTTAAGACTTTTAAAATTTGGTCCTCTGTTTGCAGCCAAACCTAAGTGTAATTAGTGTAATTTGTACCATATCAATGTCTGCCTCCTTCCTCTAATATAGTTTATTTGTGTCTTCTATTTTTAAAATAAAACAACACAAATTTATTTTAGGTTTCTTCTCAAAGGATTTGCTTAGAAAAAAAAAAGTTGAGCTCGTTGGGAATTCCCTGGAGATCCAATGGTTAGGACTCGATGCTTTCACTACCAAGGTCTGGGTTCAACCTCTGGTCGGGGAACTAAGATACCATAAGCCACATGATGTGGCCAAAAAAGAAAAAAAAAAGAGCTATCCTTTATTGATAAACTGAAGGCTTAAGAAATATAGGATTCTGGGACCTTGGGATAGCTATGAAGTCTCTTTGGTCCTGCCTTTGCCCTTGTACCTGTCCCAGGGGGTTCGTCTCTGTTTCCACACCTGTTGATAACTCCACCCTGGGCAGAACCTGGCAGTCAGATTACCTTTGGTTCTGCTGATTATCTTCTGTTTGTGTTATGGTTCACTATTTTCTACTTATATCTGTATTACTTTCTTTCGTTTACTTTCTTATTAGATCTAGTGATGTTTTGTTCTTTTTGTAGCTTTTTGAATTTTATTCTTATCTCAGTTTTTCCCAGTAGTTATTATTTTCTCGTATATACACTTAAGCTTTAAAGTTTCCTCTAGACTTGGCCGTATCACAGGTTTTCAGTGTGCTCTCATCATTTCTAAATGTAGTTTGGTTTGATTTCGTTTTGATACAAGAATTATTTAAATGAAATTTTAAAATTTCTACATGGTGAATTTTCTTTTGGGTAATTATTTGATATTTAATTTCTAATTTTAGTACATCATGATCACAGAGAATGGCTTATATGAAGTCTGTCTTTGGAATATAATTTATTCTTAAACATATTTATTTATTTGGCTGTGTCGGCTCTTTCTTTTTTTCTTATTTATTTATTTATTTTTGGCTCTTTCTTTTTAATTATTTCACGTATTTATTTTTTTGGTTGCTCTGGCTCTATTGCTGCCTGTGGGCTTTTTCTAGTTACGACGAGCAGGGGCTATTCCTCTTTGTTGTGGTGCACAGGCTTCTCACTGTGGAGGCTTCTCTTTTTGCGGAGCTCAGGCCCTACGCACATGGCCCTCAGTAGTTGTGGCTTGAAGTCCCCAGGGCTCGTGGGCTCAGCAGTTGTGGTGCATGGGCTTAGTTGCTCCACAGCATGTAGAATCTTCCTGGACTAGGGATCAAATCCATGTTTCCTGCATTGGCAGGCAGATTCTTATCCACTGCACTGCCAGGGAAGCCCTGCGTTGGGTCTTAATTGCATTATGCAGGATCTTTCATTGCAGTGCAGGGACTCTTGAGTTGTGGCACAAGAGTTCAGGAGTTGTGGTCTACCAGGACTTAGTTGATCCTCAGCATGTGGAATCTTAGTTCTGAGACCAGGGATTGCACCTGAGTCCTCTGCATTGCAAGGCACATCCTTTTTTTTTTTTTTTTTTTTTAATAAAACAAAGTTGTTTATTTATTTATTTTTGGCCATGCAGGGTCTTCATTGCTGCAGACAGACTTTCTCTAGTTGCAGTGTGTGGGCTTCTCTTTCAGTGGCTTCTCTTGATTTGGCTCAGAGACTCTAGAGCAGGTGGGCTCAGTAGTGTAGCTTGCAAGGTCTAGAGCTCAGGCTCATTAGTTGTGGCACAAGGGCCTACTTGCCCTGTGTCATGTGGAATCTTCCTGGACCAGGGATCGAACCCATGTGCCCATGTGCAGGCGAATTCTTAACCACTGAACCACCAGGGATGTCCAACAAGGCAGATTCTTAACCGTTGAACCATCAAGGAAGCCTCTGGAATATAGTCTAGATTTTGTTTTGGTATAGTACAAGGTCAGATTTTTTTGAATGCCACAAATATATTTGAAACAAATATGAATTTCTGTTTTGTTTGATTGCATAAAGTTCTGTGTATTAGATTAAGCTTTTATATTGTTATTCAAATATTATATGACCTTATTTATTAAGTCTATTTCTTTGAAAAAAGTCTATTAATATTTCCTAATGTGTTTATAGATTCTCCTTGTGTTTCTGTCAGTGTGGTTATTTTGTTTATAGTCCATTTTGTGAAGTATTTATTAATAGAAATTGATGTTTATTATTGGATTGTATGCTATAGAGTATATATTTTATAAATGCTACTTTTCTATTTTTGACCCACTTTATGCTGTTAGCTTTGATTTCTACTTTATCTGATATCAATATTATGTACCTTCTTCCTCACTGTATGCATTTATCTGTTGTTTTGGTTATTATTTTCCCAGTATGTCTTTTTCTGTCTCTATTTTTGTTCTGTCTGTGATAGTACATTTTCTATGTGTGTCCTGTGAAATAGTTTTATATTTAATTTTTTGATCTGATAGTGCATTTTCTATGTGTGTCCTGTGAAATAGTTTTATATTTAATTTTTTGATCCAAAACTAAATTTGCCCATAAAGAGACAGAGAAATTATAATCTGTTTATATTTATTGTTATTACTTCTATCTTTACACTGAATAAACTCTTAAATGATAATTTAATGTGTATAGAATTTAGGACAGTATTTTCTTTAGCACTTTGAAATTATTCTTCCCTTTTTTCTTTTTTTAATTCACCTCTGCTGTTGCTAAGTTAATTGTTAGTCTGGTTGTTACCCTTTTTAGTTAATCAGCCTTTCCTTTCTTTTTAGAGTTATTTTTTTCTTCTTTGTTCAGTTTTTATTATATTGGTCTCGGAGCTGATTTATTTTTATTTATTCTGCTTAGAATGTGGTTTACTCCTTCATTTTGAGAACTCATGTGTCTTAAATTCTAGAAAATTCTTGGACATTTTATCTTTTAAAATTCTGCTCTTTTCTTTGGCCTCTTAAGGTCCCATTACATGCATATTGGATTGTCTCATGCTATCTTTCATGTCTCTTAATTTTTCTCTCATGTATTTATTTCTTTGCCTTTTTATGCTATTTTTTTTTTAGGGGGGAGTGTGGTGGTGATTTTCAGCCTATTTTCCTATTTCCTTTCTTTTCATTTGAGGCCTACTCTATTATTGAAACTGCCTTTGAGATTTTTTAATTTTAGTTGCTATGTTTTTCTTTTCTAGGCTTTCTCTTTTTTTGGCTTTTTTCTTTTAGATTTCATTAAGATACAGTTGGCATATAACAGTGTATTAATTTTCAGTGTACAATATGATTTCATATGAATATATATTGTGAAATGATTACCATAATAGGTCTAGTTAACATCCATCACGTCATGTAGTTGCAGATTCTTTTTTTCTTGTGATGAGAGTTTTGTAGACTTTCTATTTGTTTTTCTTAAATGCACTTCTTTTTTGTTTCAAATATCCTGTTCCTGCTTTTCTTTGAACATCGAATTTTGTGTAATTTTAATTGAATTTATTTTAAAAATCACATAGTATAAACTTAAAAGGTATAAAATGTTATTCAGTGAAAAATCATTTGCTTTTTTCTGCCCCTCAGTTTTCTTCTCTCTAGGTAACTGGTATTCAGTGCTTTCTTGTGTGTCCTTCTAGAGATATTTTGTACTTATGTAAGCAAATACATGTATGTCTGTATGTGTATGTGTGTGTGCATGTCTCTATATCAATTATCTATTATTTACCTACTTACTTACCTACTCCATGGTAGAGGTAGTGTAAGTTCTATGAGGACAGGTTTCTTTTTTAAATCTCTTTTTATCTCTGCACTGCTGTATCCTGCGTGCTTAGAATTCTACATGGCATATAGTACTCATTCTTCTACAAGTATCTTAGTTTTGTAGAACTTCTTTTTATGTGTGCTATGAATTATATTTTCTAAGATTGTAGTGCTTTTTAAGCTAGTTTTTAACAATTTTTGCAATGTAGAAATAGTTCAGTTTGTTTTTTATTGTCTTGTTTCTTATTTAAAAAAGCTCTCTGTATTCCTATGTTATAAATAACATTATAATTTTTTTCTTATCATTTTTGTGGTATTACTACTTATGTTTAAATGTTTGATCTATCTGGAATTTGTTTTTTAAGATGTCTGCTCAGTTGTACCAGCAATATTTAATGTATATAATGTTTTTCTCACTGATTGGAAATGTCACCTTTATTCTATCCTGAATTTTCCTCAGTATGTATTTTGGTGTCTTTCTAGACTTTATTCTGTTGCATTGGCCTGTCTACCATAATACACTGTTATAATAATTTAATCATTTCAACTTTATTTTAATATCTGGTTAGTCTCTAGTCTTCTTCATCATTATTATTCCTTTTCCGAATTTTCTTTGCAATTCTTCCTTATTTTTATTGTGAGTTTTAAAATGAGTTTGCAAAAAAAAAATAAAATGAGTTTGCCGATTTCTAAAAATATCCTATTATCCTTTTATTGAGATTTGAATAAATTTATAGATTAATTTAGAGAATTATTATCTTTATGATAGTGAGTCTTTTTATATAAGCATATGGCATACCTTTTCATCTGTTCAAGTATTTTGTGTCTCTTTGTAGACATTAAAATTTTTACAAAAATTCCACATTCTTCTGACGTTGGATATTCATTTTCTTCTGTTGCAATTGTAAATGTCAGTTGCACTTCCGTTATATCTTCTGTTGTTTGCTTGTGAAGACTACTAATTTTTACACATTAGTCTTTGATGCATCCAGTGTGCTGAATTTTTTTTAATGTTTGCAATAGATTTTTAGTTGATTTACTTTGATCTTCCAGATATATAGTCATATCTGTGAATAATGATAAATTTATTTCCCATTTTTTATCTCACTTTTTCTCAATAAACAACATTGACTAATACTTCCTAAAGTGTTAAAAAAAATAGTGGTATTTGATATCTTTGTCTGTGTTCCTGACTTTAATGGGAATACCTGTAGTGTTTCCTAGTTAAACATGATATGATTTGGGGGCTGAAGTAGATATTTCTTTTTCTAGTTGATCTTCAAAATTGTAATAAAAAAACCTCCTGTTTTGTTAAGAACTATTTTTATGCAGTATGGATGATGACTTTTACTGTATGTCTTTTCAAAATCTCTAGTATGATGGTTAATTTTATATGTTGACTTAACTGGGCCAGGTGGTGCCTAGATATTTGGTCAAATTTTATTCTGAGTATGTCTGTGAGAGTACATTTTGAATAATATTATCATTTGGATCAGTAGACTGAGTAAAGCAGATTGCCATCCCTAATGTGGACGTTAGTCATTCAGTCATGTCCAACTCTTTACGACCCCATGAACTGTGGAGCCTGATAATTCTCCAGGCAAGAAAACTGGAGTGGGTTGCCATTCTCCTCTCCAGGGGATCTTCCTGACACAGAGATTGAACCCCGGCCTCCTGCATTACAGGCAGATTCTTTACCACCTGAGCAATCATTTAAAGGCCCAAAAAGAACTAAAAGGGTGACCTTCCTGTGATGAGGGAATTCCTACCTGACTACTTTAGGTGAGATATCTGTATTTCCTTGCCTTTGGGTTGAAACCGAAATACTTCCTCTTCTTAGGCCTTGGGCCTGCCATCTTCACTCATCTCACATGCTGGTAAAGTAATGCTCAAAATTCTCCAAGCCAGGCTTCAACAGTATGTGAATGGTGAACTTCCAGATGTTCAAGCTGGATTTAGAAAAGACAGAGGAACCAGAGATCAAATTGCCGACATCCATTGAATCATCGAAAAAGCAAGAGAGTGCCAGAAAAACATCTATTTCTGCTTTATTGACTATGCCAAAGCCTTTGACTGTGTGGATCACAACAAACTGTGGAAAATTCTGAAAGAGATGGGAATACCAGACCACCTGACCTGCCTTTTGAGAAACCTGTATGCAGGTCAGGAAGCAACAGAACTGGACATGGAACAACAGACTGGTTCCAAATAGGAAAAGGAATACGTCAAGGCTGTATATTGTCACCCTGCTTATTTAACTTCTATGCAGTGTACATCATGAGAAATGCTGGGCTGGAAGTAGCACAAGCTGGAATCAAGATTGCCGGGAGAAATATTAATAACCTCAGATACGCAGATGACACCACCCTTATGGCAGGAAGTGAAGAAGAACTAAAGAACCTCTTGATGAAAGTCAAAGAGGAGAGTGAAAAAGTTGGCTTAAAGCTCAACATTCAGAAAACTAATATTATGGCATCCGGTCCCATCACTTCATGGCGAATAGATGGGGAAACAGTGGAAACAGTGGCTGACTTTATTTTTCTGGGCTCCAAAATCACTGCAGATGGTGATTGCAGCCATGAAATTAAAAGACACTTACTCCTTGGAAGGAAACTTATGACCAACCTAAACAGCATATTAAAAAGCAGAGACTACTTTGCCAACAAACGTTCATGTAGTCAAGGCTATGGTTTTTCCAGTGGTCATGTATGGATGTGAGAGTTGGATTATAAAGAAAGCTGAGCACCAAAGAACTGATGCTTTTGAACTGTGGTGTTGGAGAAGACTCTTGAGAGTCCCTTGGACTGCAAGGAGATCCAACCAGTCCATCCTAAAGGAGATCAGTCCTGGGTGTTCATTGGAAGGACTGATGCTGAAGCTGAAACTTGAATACTTTGGCCACCTGATGCGAAGAGCTGACTCATTTGAAAAGACTCTGATGCTGGAAAAGATTGAGGGCAGAAGGAGAAGGGAATGACAGAGGATGAGATGGTTGGATGGCATCACCAACTCAATGGACATGGGTTTGGGTTGACTCCGGGAGTTGGTGATGGACAGGGAGGCCTGGCGTGCTGTGGTTTATGGGGTCTCAAAGAGCCGGACACGACAGAGTGACTGGACTGAACTGAAAGCTCAAATTCAAAAAACTAAGATCATGGCATCTGGTCCTATCACTTCATAGCAAATAGATGGGGAAACAGTGGAAAGAGTGAGAGACTTTATGTTTTTGGGCTCTAAAATCACTGCAGATGGTGAGTGTAGCCACGAAATTAAGAGATGCTTACTCCTTGGAAGAAAAGTTATGAACAACCTAGATGGCATATTAAAAAGCAGAGACCTTTTATTAAAGGTTTTGTTAAAGATTTATTAAAAAGCAGAGACCTTTGCCAACAAAGGTTTGTCTAGTCAAAGCTATGGTTTTTCCAGTAGTAATGTATGGATGTGAGAGTTGGACTATAAAGAAAGCTGAGTACTGAAGAATTGATACTTCTGAACTGTGGTGTTGGAGAAGACTCTTCAGAGTCCCTTGTACTGCAAGGAGATCCAACCAATTCGTCCTCAAGGAAATACAGTCCTGAATATTCATTGGAAGGACTGATGTTGAAGCTGAAACTCGAATACTTTGGCCACCTGATGCGAAGAGCTGACTCATTTGAAAATACCCTGATGCTGGGAAAGATTGAAGGTGGGAGGAGAAGGGGACGACAGAGGATGAGATGGTTGGATGGCATCACTGACTCAATGGACATGAGTTTGAGTAAACTCTGGGAGTTGATAGACAGGGAGGCCTGGCGTGTTGTAGTCCATGGGGTCACAAAGTATTGGACACGACTGAGCAACTGAACTGAACTGAACTGCCATGTTTTGGACTGGAACTTATGCCATTGGCTCTCCTGGTTCTCAGGGCTTCAGACTCAGACAGAAATTACACGACTGGCTTTCCTGCGTCTGCATGTTACCAACTGCAGATCTTGGAACTTATCAGGCTCTTATAACTGTGTGAGCCAATTCCTTGTGATAAATATTTTTGTCTCTGTATATATCCTGTTGGTTCTGTTTCTCTGAAGAACTGTAATACATATGATGATGCATTTATTTTTGTCTTTTCCTGTCAGTAAAGTGAATTATATTAGTAAGTAGTCTAATAGTAAACTATCTTTGCATTCCTGGTATATTATTCTTTAATGAGCTGCTACCTTCTTTTTGCTGGGATGTTTATATCTGAATACTTATGAGAATAGGCTGTGTTTTTCCCTTTTATGCTTCTGTTTTTAGGTTTTGTTAGGAATGTTATGCTTGGTTCATAAAAATCATTTGGAAGTTTTTTCCCCTATGCTTTGGAACAATTGAAATATTATTGGAATAATTTACTCCTTGAATATTTGATTGAATTCCTCTGTCAAATTTTGGCCAAGTACTTTGAAAATTTTTTTTGTCCTTCTAGTTTAACTGATGTGTATAAATTTTTGTTTCTTTTAAGTCAATTTCAGTAATTATATTTTACTAGAAAATTATTGTTGAGATTTCCCTGCTGGTCCAGTGGTTAAGAATCTGCCTGCCAATGTAATGGACACAGGTTTGATCCCTGATCTGGGAAGATCCCACATGCCACAGAGCAGCTAAGCCCATGCATCACAACTGCTGAGGCCACGTGCCGCAACTGCTAAAGGCTGCATCCCCAGAGCTCACGCTGTGCAACCACAGGGGCCACTGCAATGAGAAGCCTGTGCACTGCAATGAAGGGTAGCCCCTGCTCTCTGCGGCTGAAGAAAGCCTGTGCACAGCAACGAAGACCCAGTGCAACCAAAAATAAGTAAATAAAAATTTGAAAAAAGAGAATGTTATTATCAGTTTTCTAGTAGATTTGCATAGAGATGAGTAAATTTTGACCATTAAGCTTTTTTTTTTTTTTTTTTTTTAGTCCCTTTCAGATTAGGTGCAAGTCTTAGCATGTGGATATTTTACTATTTGGTCTTTTGACCTGCTGGTATTTCGTTTTTTCTGTGATTTATAATTTTATATTGAGGGCCTATATTCAGGGAGATAGGTTTTACCTTGCAGTTTTCTAGGTTGTGGATGTGTTTTAATATGCAGATCTGACATTGTTTCTGCTGGGTTTGTTTAGGTTCTGCATCTGAACCTAAAGGATTTATTTTAATTTCTTGGGTCAGGCTTCTGTATACTGGTATAGTACAAATCTCAATCCTGAGCCTGATTTCATAGTTGGCTCTTTTTCCTCATTTAAGGCATCCAGCATTATCCCACTGTGAATGCCTGTTACTAAATAGGAGAAAGCTTATTAATTGAAGAAAGCTAGTTAAAAGGGGAAAAAGTAGAAGCAGTGACAGATTTTATTTTCTTGAATTACAATATTACTGTCAACAGTGACTGCAGCCATGAAATTAAAAGTTACTGCTCCTGGGAAGGAAAGCTGTGACAAACAGCATATTAGAAAGAATGTTGCCTATGAAAATCTGTATAGTCAAAGGTATGGATTTTCCAGTAGTCATGTATGGATGTGTGAGTTGGACTGTAAAAAAGGCTGAACTCGGAACAATTGATGCTTTCAAATTGTGGTGCTAGAGAAGACTCTTGAGAGTGCCCTGGACTGCAAGAAGATCAAACCAGTCAATCTTAAAGGAAATCAACCCTGTGAAGTCCCAGTACTTTGGCCCCCTGCTGCCAGCTGAGTCAGCTCATTGGAAAAGAACCTGATGCTGGGAAAGATTGAAGGCCAAAGGAGAGGTGGTGGCAGAGGATGAGATAGTTAGATAGCATCACAGACTCAATAGACATAAATTTGAACAAACACTGGGAGATAGTAGAGGACAGAGGACCTTGGTGTGCTGCAGTCCATGGGGTCACAAAGAGTCAGACACGAATTAGCAACTGAACAGCAACAACAGAAGTTAATTGTATTTTATGGTATTTTAGAAAATTATTAGTTTAATTTTATGATGAAAATATCATTGGGAAAGAGAGGAATAAATATCTTTATTTTTTCTCACATGTAGTATTCTGATACAGGGTTTGGCAAATTGTAGTCTTTTGACCAATCTTGCCTGCCTCTTGCATTGGTAAGTAAGTTTTACTGGAACACATCTACACTTATTTGGTAATGTATGTTCTATGGTTGCTTTTGTGCTACAGTGACAGAGTTGAGTAGTTACAACAGGGACCATATAACTTCAAAGCCCAGGATATTTATTGTCTGTCCCTTTACAGAAAAAGTTTTCCAACCTCTGGTCTAATAGCTCTGTAGCGCACAGCTAGGTGATGGTTAGTTTTTATCTTTGATTACAAAGTACAGATGATTACAGAGCTGTAAAGGTCAGGTAAATAAAAAATGTATCAGTAGCAATAAAAGAAAATATTTAACTTCTGGTGTGGGAGGTATAAATTATGCAGGTATCTTAAGGACTTTTAGTTGCCTTAGATAGCAAAAGAAAACTGGATGATGGATGACTTCATATTAAAGAATGTGAACTTTTTGTGTTTTTTTTTTTTTTTGGCTGCACCACGTGGCATGTGGGATCTTAGTTTTAAAACAATTCCGTTTTAGGATTTAGGACCCTCTGGTCATTCATCCTTAAGAATAGATTTTAGTTATATTAATCTGTTCAATTTAGTTCTGAAGCCTGTCTTTAGATAAGTAACAAAGACTACTAGGCTATATGTTATGAAGGATAGAAAGCCATGACTATCAAACCTCATGGTATTTATTGTATACTTTGTGGGTCAGTAGCCCCATGAATTACAATTAGATAATTTGTCATTTTCCTTATTTTTGGCCACAACATGCGGCATGTGGGATTTTCCCCAACCAGGGATTAAACCCAGGCCCACTGCATTGGAAGTGTGGATGCCAGTGTACCACCAAGGAAGTCCAGAAATAATTAAGAATGATGAACTAGGGCAGTTGTTCTCAACTGGGGTCAGTTTTGCCTTCCTAAGAGATATTTAGCAATGTCTGGAGATATTGTCACAACTGGGCAGTGGCACTACTGCGATCTAGTGGGTAAAGGATCCACTAACAGTTCTACAATGCACAGGATAGCCGTCCACCACCAAAAATTGTCTGGCCCAAAATGTTAATAGTGCTGAGGTTATAAAGCCCTGACCCAACAGCACTAGAAAAGATATAATATATATAACATCTGTTACTGAAATTAGAAAAAATACCCTTTTAGAAGCAAAATAGGTTGGATTTACACTTAAAACCATTTGTGAGCTTCCGAGAGTTCCTTTGACTGTTAATCTTTTTCTTGTTTTAAAAATACTATAAAACAGGTTAATTTCAGTTGTTTCTAAGAAATGACTTAGACATTTTGGATGTTAGTGAAATCTGTTTAGGGAAGAACTGAGGTATGTGTAAATAGAGGTGACATGAGTGTTTGTGTGTACATTTGTAAAGAGAAAAGAATGTAAAACCAAATGGCACAGTGGCCCCAGTCTCTCACCTCTGGTAAGTGGAAAATCCGTTCAGCTCCAGTGTAACAGTGGCTGACAGCCTGTTCAGTGTCACATTAAGAGTGTTTCTGTTGGGCTACAGCAGAAGGCTCTGAATTTCTTCTTGTACTAGTCCTTGTTTTGTTTGGGAATATAATTGGAAGGAGGATTTGTAGGCTGATGACTTTTCCAGTCTCTTGAGATAATTAAAGTACCCCCATGAGATAATGTATTTTAGTGTGTATTGTGAAATCTATAAAACCTGGAATTCTATTCCAGAACAAAGTATCAGGGTACTTTTTTTTTTCTTTTAATAAGCACTTTACTGAGAAATAGTTCAGGTAATATAAAATTCTCCTTTTTAAAATACATAATTCAGTGGGTTTTAGTATATTTACATGGCTGTACATCTCTCACCATTAACTTAAAAATATTTTTATCATTCTAAACAGAAATCCTGTACTTATTAATAGTCACTGTCCATTCCTCCCTTCCCTCATCTCCAGGCAAACACTGTTCTACTTCATGTCTCTATAGACTTGCCTATTCTGGACATTTCATATAAATGGAATCATACAATATGTGACTTTTATGACTGACTTCTTTTATTTAGCATAGTGTTTTCAGCATTAATTCATGTTATAGTATGTATTAACATTTCATTCCTTTTTATAGCCCAGTAATGTTCCGGTATATGGAATACCACATTTTGTTTATGTAGTCATTTGTTGATAGACATTAGAATTGTTTCCCTCTTTTGGCTATTGTGAATAGTGCAGCTACAAACATTTTTATACAAGTATTTGTTTGAGTACTTGTTTTTAATTCTTTTGCTGTATATCTAGAAGTGGAATTTCTGGGTCATATAGTTATTTCATTTACTTTTTGAGGTACTGAGGTTCTCCACAGTGGCTGTTTCATTTTACATGCCTGCAAGCAATATGTAAGGGTTCTAGTTTCTCTACATCTCATCAACACTTACTATTCTCTTTATTTTTTTTTAATTTTTTATTATTACAACCATGCTAGTGGGTGTGAAGTAGTATCTTGTGAGCTTTTCTTTTGAGATAATAATTGATTTACAATATTATATTAATTTCAGGTGTACCACATAGAGGTTCACAGTTTTTACAGATTATAGTCCATGTATAGTTATTATAAAAATTGGCTATATTCCCTGTGCTATAGGTAAAGTGCTTTTAGTTTATTTTATACATAGTGATTGTACCTCTTAATCCCTTGCCCCTATTTTGCCCCTTTTCTTTGCTCCATTGGTAGCCACTAGCTTGTTCTGTGTATCTGTGTCTGTTTTGCTTTTTTTGTGTCATATTCACTAGTTTTGGTTTTTTTTAGATGCCACAAGTAAGTGATAAAATACAGTATTTGTCTTTTTCTCTCTGGCTTATTTTACTAAGCATGATACTAAGTGAGTATTTTTGTGCATGGTGTGAAGGAGTATTCTAATTTTATTGATTTACACATAGTTGTCCAACTTTCCCAACACCAGTTGTTGAAGAGATTGTCTTTAATCTGTTGCATATTCTTTCCTTTCTTTTTTTTTAAACTTGGGTTGTTTTTGTTGAGTTGTAGTTCTTTATGTAGTGTCCTTTGATGCACAAAAGGTCTTAATTTTGTTGAGATTCAATTTATAGCTTTCCTTTCGTTGTTTGTGCTTATGATGTCATATCCATGAAATTGTTGCCAAATGCAATGTCGTGAAGATTTCCCCTAATGTTTTCTTCTAATAGTTCTGTCATTTCAGCTCTTAACTTTTGGTGCTATTGTAAGTGGAATTGTCTTTTCTTTCTTCTCTTCCTTTCTTTCTGTGTTCCTCCCTTCCTTCTTAGGTCTTTAAAAAAAAGGAATATTTTATTAAAACAAAAGTTATTACAGTGAAAGGGGGTTTAAAAAGAAAACTAAGAGTGATGTTTCACTTGGGAGGATTTTTATACTCCAGCAGTGAGGACCCTTCCTTTAACTTTAGGAGTGTAAGTGTTGGACGAATGCAGTGGCTAAGATCAAACTGAGAATGTCAGTGTCAGGCAAAAGTCAGTTGGTGTCTTCCAGAGTGACAGCATGGGATACTGTAGGGAAAAACAGGCAGAGCAGCAGCCTTTTTGCCTCCTCTAGAAGAGAACTTTATGTGCTATAAGGAGAATGCTCCAGCTACCTTGGGTTCAAAGTCCTAAGGTTCTCAGACTTTGTTTCTAGCAGTTTTGTTGTAGGAAAATTAATGTTCTTAATTTCATTTTCAGATTGCTTATTGCTAGTGTAGAAAACAGGCTTCCCTGGTAGTTCAGATGATGAAAAATCTGCCTGCAGTGCGGGAGACCTGGGTTCGATCTCTGGGTTGGGAAGATCCCCTGGAGGAGGGCATGGCAACCCACTCCAGTGGGTTGCCTAGAGAATGCTCTTGGACCAAAAAGTCTGGCGGGCTACAGTCCATGGGGTTGCAAAGGGTCTGACACACGACTGAGTGACTATGGACTCACGCAACACAGTATAGAAAACAATTGATTTTTATATATTTATCTTGTATCCTATAACCTTGCTGAACTCTTCTATTAATTTTAATAGTTTTTGTAGTTTGGTTTTTTTTTTTTTAGAATTTTCTATACATAAGATCATGTTGCCTGATCAATATAAATCTTGATTGTATTGATCTATTGAGAATCAATCCCCATTCCTTTAGAAGATTAATTGAATTTCTTTGATATCAGATTTTCTTGTAACTAATACAGTACTAAAATGTGTCTTCTCACATCTCAAGAGGTGTGGCTCCTTGTTTTTAATCCCACCATACTGAATACTCAGGAGAAGCCAGTGGCAACCCACTCCAGTACTCTTGCTTGGAAAATCCCATGGATGGAGGAGCCTGGTGGGCTGTAGTCCGTGGGGTCGCTAAGAGTTGGACACAACCGAGCGACTTCACTTTCACTTTTCACTTTCATGCATTGGAGAAGGAAATGGCAACCCACTCCAGTGTTCTTGCCTGGAGAATCCCAGGGATGGGGGAGCCTGGTGGGCTGCCATCTCTGGGGTCGCACAGAGTCAGACACGACTGAAGCGACTTAGCAGCAGCAGCGGCAACATACCGAATACTTTGTCATTTTGGGACTAGATTGTATTCTGAAGATATTATTGATAATTATGTCAATCTTGAGAGAGTAGTACTCATAGTGCACTGATTTGATCATCACCCCCCAAAGCCTTGCTTGTCTTTCTACTCTTGGGGAGAAGATTTTCTCCTCTCCCGTACCTGGACCCATGCAGTCTGAGTTAAAAGCCCATATTCTGTGTCTTCACAGAAGCCTATGTTACCTTTAACATATTCTTTTGAAATCATCTGATTAAGTGTTTTGTCATCCTACTTAGCTTTAAACTCCATAAGAACAGGGACTGTGTCTTATTTACGTTTGTTTCTCTAAGATATAGCATTATGCCTGGAACAGAGTAGGCATTTATTCATCCATCTATCTATCTGTTCACACCAGACACTGTGTTAAGTGCTGAGATATAGCACTGAGATACAGTGATGATTAAAACTTGTTAATCCTGACCTTGTGGAAATTATAATCTAATGGTAATCACTTATATTAACATTATTTAAGTACAAGAGTAATTTCCACACAAAGGGAAGGATAGTATATTAGTTATTTATTGCTGCATAACAATTTTACCACCGATGCAGTGGTTTAAAAAGAACACATATTATTATATCTGTTTCTGTAGTTCAGGAGTCTAGGTATGACTTAGCTGGGTCCCCTGCCTCAGAGGCTCACAAAGCTGCAATCAAGGTGTCAGGGCAGCTGTCTTATATGAGGCTGAGCTGGGGAAGGATCTGCTGCTAAGCTTATGTGGTTGTTGGCATCATTCAGTTTCTGGCAGGCTGCTGGATTGAGGGCTGTAGGTCCTTGCTGTGTTTCCTTCTCCATGTGGCAGCTTGATTCTTCAAAGCCAGCAAACATGGGAGTCTCCTAGCAAGTTATGGGTTACAGTCTTATGTAACATCATTATATTTAACTCTTTTTAAAAAAATTATTTATTTTTATTTATTTGGCTGCTCCCAGTGTTAGTTGTGGCATGCAGGATCTTTGATCTTTTTTGTCGCATGCGAACTCTTAGTTGCGGCGTGTGGGATCTAGTTCCCTGATCAGGGGTTGAACTTGGGCCCTCAGCCTTGGGAGCATGGAGTCTTAGCCACTGACCCACCAGAATTCTTCTTTAATTTTTCTTTAATTCATTAATTCTTCTGTAACTTTTTAAAAATAATTTTATTTATTTATTTTTGCATGTGCTGAATCCAAGGGGCTAACACTGTATTACGGAGATTTACAAAAGAGCTTAGAGAGGAAAGAAGTTCCTTCCCATCTCCCACCACCTTTTTAAAAGGAGTTTAGCATTGAGAACCCTGGGAGAAAGGATGATAGCAGTCTAAGGCTTCTTAGGGCTCTTCACCTTGGAAATGGTCCTTGTTACATATCCTTGCTGTCTGTCAAAACTGCTTCTTGCTAAATTTCCTGCTGTTTCTCTTGTTGCATTTATCTGGTTTTGCAACCTCTTTGAGGTACAGTGAGGTTTCAGAGAGGGAACTCTCATGGGGAGGTTCAGGGTTTTGGGGTGAAGTGATACGTTTTAAAGGAGACTATTTGTATCACATGTATTCTTAAGGTTCACTCACAGTAGTGTATGATTGTAGCTTTTGGCCATATTCCATCCATTTACTATTTCCTCCAGAGCTGATGTGGAAAGTTGGGCTACTGATTAGTAAAAAATTTTGCAGATGTCTCTGGGGGATGAACTCAGCACTAGGTAACATCAGGGGATAATTTATCAGGTTGAGAGTTTTACTGTGTGTGTACTGCTATGCCAAAGTAGCTCCCAAGATCCTTCACCTTAATTAATAATCCAGCTAGAAAAACAAAAACTGGAAGCACAGAAGTTGTATGTACAACTTGGATTCACTCAGTGCATGGGTGTATTTCTGTTGATGTTGATATATGTGAAGGCATGTGAGAGATATAAAACGCTGACCTTAGGATTTCCATGGGGGTCCAGTGGTTAGAAACTGTGTTCTGTTTCGAACTGAGCCAAAGGCCCAGGGTTCGAGTCCTGGTTGGGGAATTTAGGGTCCTGCAGGCCTTGTGGTGTAGCAAAAAAAAAAAAAAAAAAACCCTTATCTTAAAGCATATTATTTTTGCAATAAGGAAGGTGGGAGGGTTGGTTGCTTCCCCTTTAAGATCTCATCGCACTCTGCTGATACTTCGAGCATGTAATAAACATTGCAGTTATTTGCTATCTTAATCATTCATTCATTTACTCAGCAAATATATAGTTAGTGCTCATTAGGTATAGGACCTTGAGCTAGTGTTAGGGATAGAGAAATGAATAAAATCTCACCCTAAATAAGCTCTTTGCTTAGGGTGAGAAAAAAGGAAATATATTTAAAATATAGTACTTGCTAAAACAGAGCCTGTAGCAAGAGCCTCAAATTACTTACTATATAGTTAGTGTGTGAAAGTATGCAAAGGGTGCCAAGGAATTTAATATGGGCCACCAGTACAAACTTTGGAGTCAGAGAAGGTTTCTCAGAGGAGGTCACCAGTGAGTTTTCTAGAAGAAAGAGCTTGTCAGGAAGACAACCAGGGAAGAGGGTATTTCACGCAAGAAGAGAAGCATTTGTGGAGGCACAGGGGAATAAGAGCATGGAATATTCTCAGAGTGGTGAGTGAGAAATTAGGTTTGGTTCAAGTCTGCTGAATGCATGGAAAGAAGTGGCAAGCCTATGATGAGTCTAGAAAGGTAAGCAGTGACCTGAAAATGAAAGATTTCTGGAGATACGTTTTCTTTTTTGAATAATTTTATTATTTATTTATTTTGGCTGTGCTGGGTCTTTGTTTCTGCATGGGCTTTTCTCTAATTTTGGCCAGTGGGGACAGGGGGTCTATTCTTTGTGGTGATGTGCAGGCTTCTCATTGTGGCTTCTCTTGTTGCCAAGCATGGGCTCTAGGCGCTTGGGCTTCAGTAATTGCAGCATGTGGGCTCAGTAGTTGCAGCTACTAGAACACAGGCTCAGTTGTGGTGCATGGACTTAATTGCTCCTTGGCATGTGGGATCTTCCCAGACTAGGGGTTGAACCCGTGTTTCCTGCATTGGCAGATGGATTCTTTACCACTGAGCCACCAAGAAAGCCCCTGGAGATATGTTTCTTTATGAGTTTTTTTCTTCTCCCAAATCAGCTTTTGGTTTGTTGACCCTCTTTATTATTTTTTCATTTTCTATTTCATTAACTTTTGCTTTTATCTTTATTATTATACTTTTTTCCTTAGAATCTTTATTTTTGTTATTATTTTTTAAATATTTGGTTGCTCTGGGTCTTCATTTCTGCTAACAGTCCTTTATCTAGTTACAGCAAGCAGGAGCTACTGTCTAGTTTCGATGTGTGGGCTTCTCACTGCAGTGGCTTCTCTTGTTGCAGAGCACAGGCTCTAGAACATGGGCTTAGTAGTTGCCAAGCATGGGCTTGGTTGCCCCGCGGCATGAGGAATCTTCCCAGACGAGGGATTGAACCCATGCCCACTGCATTGGCAGGTGGATGCCTAAGCACTGGACCACCAGGGAAGTCCTCCCTAGAATCTTTAGGTTGAACTCTAAATTATTTATTTTTAATATTTTACAGATCAGTTAGGATTGTCTTTGGCAGTATGTTATAGAAATCAGAACACAGTGACTATTCAAATAAGATAATAATTTTTCTCAGGAAATCTTGAGAAATTCCTATGCTTTACAACTGCTTAAGGAATTCATCAACAATCCAGGCCTCCACTAGCTCTCTTTAGTGTGTGGCTTTTGTCCTCTTGCTCTTGATGCAAGCACCACATCTATGCTTCAGCAGATAAAAAGAACAATTTCATCAGGAAAACAATTAGAATTCCCAGAATCCTCTACCAAGCAATTCCCACTTCCATGTCCTTAATAGGACTAGGACATCTGTCCACCCTAGCTGCAGGGAAGGAGAGATTGAATATTTTAATTAAGCACAGTACCACCTAATTGGACTTATGTCAGTCAAGAAAAGGGGACGATAGATGTTGGGTGAACAATTAGTATTGCCCACTATGCTTGTTTTTAATTATCTCTTTATTGTTGATTTTAAATTTCATCTCATAGTGGTCTGAGAATGTGATTCAGTTCTTATGATGTAGTATCCATGCATTTGGTAAATTGTTTTCTTGTGCATGCAGTGTTTTCCTTAGACCACTTGTTTTGAACACTTTCAGGCCCACTGTTCTTTGCATTATCAGAATTCAGATGCTGGGCTCAGCTATTTGCTGAAGCTCTGAAAAAGTCTTATTTAATCTCTCTTTGCCTCAGTTTCCATAGCTGTAATATGGGAAATGTTAGTAATATCTCATAGAATTATTTTGAGGATTAGCTGAGTTAAAATATATAAAGCAGTTACACAACAGAACCTTGTATGTAGCAAGTGGTATAAATTTAGCTGTTATAACAATTTTTTAAAACCTAACTCTTAACTACCCTGAAATGAAATTGATATGGAACTGTGGTTCTGTTGTTTATAGTTACATAAGATCAATGGTAAATATCGCTGATAAAATTGTATGATAAAAGAAGAGTAAAATTAAATTAGTAAAAATATAGATTTCAGTATGCACATTTTCGGGCCTGACTGTGCTGAAATACATAATAAAACAGTTAGATGCTTTTACCTTCTCAAGCATGACTAGTTTTAGTTTTAAGAGAAGATAGAGATCCTTTTGTAGTTCATGAGCATGATGATTGGGTGTTCACGCTGCTGCGTGACATGTGCCTCCCTCCAAACTTGGTTACAACATCGGCACATTACCTGTCTGACGTAAAAAAAAAAAAGAGAAGATAGAAGCCACTCCATGCAAAAACAAAAACAAAAAAACAGATGCCATAGAATATTAGAATAAAAGTGTAATAATAGACCAGATTTATTTCTATGTGATAAGGGAAAGAGGAACATCAGTTGAAATAGGAATAGCTTGCCAAGACAAATTACAGATTGATTAAGGAGGTATAATATATCTTTGCCAAGTTTATCAGAGTGTTTCTAAGATGTTCATTTAATCTGGAATGTTTCATTAGAGAAAAAAGTTGGCAGAATAGGCACAATGATAAGTTTGTGGGCAAAGCAAAAATATACTTTATACATATATACTTTAAAAATTGTATTTATTTATTTATGGCTGTGCTGGGTCGTGGTTGATGTGCGCAGGCTTTCTCTAGTTTTGGTAAGAGGGGGCTACTCTAGATGTGGTGCACGGACTTCTCATTGTGGTGGCCTCTCTTGTTGCAGAGCATGAGCTCTAGGGCATGCAGGCTTCAGTAGCTGCAGCACACAGGCTTAGTAGTTGTGGCACACATGCCTTGCATGTCGAATCTTCCCGGACCAGGGATCAGATCCGTGTCCTCTGCACTGGCAGGAGGATTCTTAACCACTGGACCACCAGGAAAGTCCTATGTATGTTTGATATTTTAAAAAAGGCTAAATAACATGAAACTCTGCTCAATGTTATGTGGCAGCCTGGATGGGAGGGGGGTTTGGGGAAGAATGAATACATATTTATGTATGACTGAGTCTCTGTGGTCGCTATTCACCGAAAACTGTTAGGACATCATTAATTGGCTATTCTGTTGCTGTTTAGTCACTAAGTCCTCTCCGACTGTCTGTGACCCCACGGACTGTAACTCATCAGGTTCCTCTGCCCGTGGGATTTCCCATGGAACTGGAGTGGGTTGCCATTTTCTTCTCCAGTTAATTGGCTACACCCCAGTACAAAATAAAAAGTGTTTTAAATAAATCACCATAAATATAAAAATATAAATATAAAAATATGAATATGAAAAATATGCAAATGGATCTGATACAGATGTGTTACATTGGGATTCAGGAGCAGCACTGTCATTGGTGGTCTGATTTTCTGAAATGATGACCAGTTCTTAATGATATTCTCAACAAAACAAAAAGCAATTTTCCTTAATTTACAGGTAGTTGCATTCCTAGGAAGTTCAGTATATACTAATACCATGCAAGGTGACTTTGTTTTTAATGTAAAATGGAGTTAGAATCCAAGCTTAGATAATAATAAATATGTTCTTTACTTACATGAATATCTGATAAGACATTTGCATTTTCTACAGCACATGAAACAATGCTTCCTTGTGCCTACAGTCCTGGAGCTGCAGGATGTCTTAGCATCTCAGGCCTGCAGCACTCCCTGCCCCCAGTCATTGTTAGAACCAAAACGTTTCACCTGCAAACTTCAAAAACACTTCTGAAGTGAGGTGTTGTAGCCTCCTTTGAAGATTACTGTTTAAACTTTATTTGCCTAATATTAATGTTGCTATACCAGCTTACTGTATACTTACTATACACTCACTGTGACTTCTTGGCTGGAAGTCCTAAGCCATTTATCTAATAGTTAACTTTATGATTAACTACTTTGTTACAGTTCTTACATTGTTGTCCTTTTTATTACTTAATTCTCCCTTTAGTATTTCTGTGAGCTGGTCAGAGGCTTATGCTTTTCTTCCCCTCTGGAAAGTAAGTGTCCTGACTTAAGTTAACCATTTAAATTCAACAAACATTTTTTGAGCAGTCAGCTACTAGATGCTAGGCACTGTGCCAGAGAAGAATTTCTCAATTTGGTTTCATATCAAACTTCATGCTAAAGCTGAAGTTATTGCATGAAGTTTGTTATTTTAAATGATTGAAGTACCAGCATATGCAAATAATTTAATTTTAAAAATATAAATTAGAGCTGAATTAGAAACACCCCTGGAGAAGGAAATGGCAACCCACTCCAGTAGTCTTGCCTGGAGAATCCCATGGACAGAGGAGCCTGGCAGGCTACAGTTTATGGGGTTGTAAGAGTTGGGCACAACTGTGCGACTAAGCACACACACACACAGTTCAGTTCAGTTCAGTCGCTCAGTCATGTCCGACTCTTTGCGACCCCATGAATCGCAGCACACCCCTAATTGAGGTTTCCCTGGTAGCTCAGTGGTAACGAATCCACCTGCCAATGCAAGAGACACGGGTTTGAACCCCGGATCAGAAAGGTCGCCTGGAGAAGGAAATGGCAACCCACTCCAGTATTCTTGCCTGAAGAATCCCATAGACAGACGAGTCTGGTGGGCTACAGTCCATGGGGTCACAAAGAGTCAGACACAACTGAGTGACTAAAACAGCAACTATATTTACTCTCATTCCCACTTGTATGTTAATATGCTTACTTGAATGGGATAAAAATGGATAAAATAATAACTAGTGGCCTTAAGATTGTGCATAACCTGTAATCTGCCTTTTCTGTTATATTCCAGAGTCTATAGTTTGCAATCTACTAGTGTCTGTTGATAGTTATATAACAATTGCCATGCTTTTCTTTCCTGATTAGCTTTTAATGATTTGTGACTAAAATCTAGATTTGTCCATATGAAAAGAAGTCTTGCTTGTCAGAAGGTGTGTATTGCAGGTGGATGGTGGGAAGAGCTGAATAGCTGTTCTCAGAATAAAGAAATGAATAATGAATAAGGCAGTTTTTGCCCTTAAGCATATAAGAAGTTGTTGCATATGCAATTGTAGATTCTGTGTCTCCGGGAGGAGGTAAGTTCAGGATCTTCCTAGTTGCCACCTTGAACCAGAACTGCCCTTAGATATATTGGAGATCAGTGGACAGACTAACAGCATACAATATGCAAGTGCTGAGACTTCCCTGGTGGTCAAGTGACTAAGACTCTGCTCTCCCAACGCAGGGGGTCTAGGTTTGATCCCTGGTAAGGGAATTAGATCCAATATGCCACAGCTAAAGATCCTGTGTGCTGCAACGAAAATGGATCTCCTGAGTGCTGCAACTAAGACTGGCGCAGCCAAATAAACGTTTTGAAAAAATATGAAAGTGCTGTAACAGAGATAAATAAGAACAGAGTATTAAGAAAACAGAGTGGAGCCATCTAACTTTTCTTGAAATAAAGTGAGATTTTTCCCAGGGAAAATGATGTTTCTTATAACTTGAATAATTGAAAGGAATTTGGAAGGGAGATTAGGATAGGGCTTAGGGGGTTGAGGATTACATCAGGGCAAGGAGAATAGAATGTGTCAAGGAAAGGAAAAGTGGAGAGGGTGATGCATTTAGAAATAATTAGAAGTATTAGTATATATAACTAAAGGTAAGGGGAGAAGAGGGCTTCCTAGGTAGCACGGTGGTAAAGTATCCATCTACCATGCAGGAGACTCGGTTTTGATCCTTGGGTCAGGAGATCCCCATGGGGAGGAAATGGCAACCCATTCCAGTATTCTTGCTGGGAAAATTCCATGGACAGAAGAACTAGGTGGGCTGCAGCCCATGGGGTCACAAAGAATCAGACATGACTGAGCACACACTGAGCGCTGAAGGGGAGAAGATGGTGGGAATATACAAGGAGAAGTCGATGGATTTAGCTTTGCGAAAAGGAGTTTGGACTTTATTCCCCAGGTAGTGGTGAGCCGCTGAAGGATTTTAAGCTGGAGAGCAACAAGATAACTTTGCAATTGGAGAACAAGGATTGCTGGGAGATCTGACAAACTGATGTCTCATGTTGATATGTAACAGCCTTCTCAGCATCTAGCACAGTGATTTATATATGGAATATGATAGTATGACAAAATGCGGTCCACTGGAGAAGGGAATGGTAAACCTCTTCAGTATTATTGCCTTGAGAACCCCATGAACAGTATGAAAAGCCAAAAGGATAGGACACTGAAAGACGAACTCCCCAGGTCGGTAGGTGCCCAATATGCTACTGGACATCAGTGGAGAAATAACTCCAGAAAGAATAAAGAGTTTGAGCCAGAGCAAAAACAACACCCACTTGTGGATGTGACTGGTGATAGAAGCAAAGTCTGATGCTATAAAGAGCAATATTGCATAGGAGCCTGGAATGTTAGGTCCAAGAATCAAGGCAAACTGGAAGTGGTCAAACAGGATATGGCAAGAGTGAACATTGACATTTTAGGAATCAGCGAACTAAAATGGACTGGAATGGGTGAATTTAACTCAGATGACCATCATATCTACTACTGTGGGCGAGAATCCCTTAGAAGAAATGGAGTAGCCATCATAGTCAACAAAAGAGTCTGAAATGCAGTACTTGGATGCAATCTCGAAAATGACAGACTGCTCTCTGTTTGTTTCCAAGGCAAACCATTCAGTATCACAGTAATCCAAGTCTATGCCCCAACCAGTGATGCTGAAGAAGCTGAAGTTGAACAGTTCTATGAAGACCTACAAGACCTTCTAGAATTAACACCCAAAAAAGATGTCCTTTTCATTATAGGGGACTGGAATGCAAAAGTAGGTAGTTAAGAAACACCTGGAGTAACAGGCAAGTTTGGCCTTGGAGTACAGAACGAAGCAAGGCAAAGGCTAATAGAGTTCTGCCAAGAGAACACACTGCTCATAGCAAACACCCTCTTCCAACAACACAAGAGAACACTCTACACATGGACATCACCAGATGGTCAATACTGGAAGTAGATTGATTATATTCTTTGCAGCCCAAAGATGGAGAAACTGTATACAGTCAGTAAAAACAAGACTGGGAGCTGACTGTGGCTTAGATCATGAACTTCTTATTGCCAAATTCAGACTGAAATTGAAGAAAGTAGGGAAAACCATTAGATCATTCAGGTATGGCCAAAATCAAATCCCTTATGACTATACAGTGGAAGTGAGAAATAGATTTAAGGGACTAGATCTGGTAGACAGAGTGCCTGATGAACTATGGACAGAGGTTCGTGACATTGTACAGGAGACAGAGATCAAGACCATCCCCAAGAAAAAGAAATGCAAAAAAGCAAAATGGCTGTCTGAGGAGGCCTTACAAATAGCTGTGAAATGAAGAGAAGCGAAAAGCAAAGGAGAAAAGGAAAGATATTCCCATTTGAATGCAGAGTTCCAAAGAATAGCAAGGAGAGATAAGAAAGCCTTCCTCAGTGATCAGTGCAAAGAAATAGAGGAAAACAACAGAATGGGAAAGACTAGAGATCTCTTCAAGAAAATCAGAGATACCAAGGGTACATTTCATGCAAAGATGGGCTCAATAAAGGACAGAAATGATATGGACCTAACAGAAGCAGAAGATATTAAGAAGAGGTGGCAAGAATACACAAAAGAACTGTACAAAAAATATCTTCACACCCAGATAATCACGATGATGTGATCACTCACCTAGAGCCAGGCATCCTGGAATGTGAAGTCAAGTGGGCCTTAGGAAGCATCACTACGAACAAAGCTAGCGGAGGTGATGGAATTCCAGTTGAACTAATTCAAATCCTAAGAGATAATGCTGTGAAAGTGCTGTACTTAATATGCCAGCAAATTTGGAAAACTCAGCAGTGGTCACAGGACTGGAAAAGGTCAGTTTTCATTCCAATCCCCAAGAAAGGCAATGCCAAAGAATGCTCAAACTACTGCACAATTGCACTCATCTCATATGCTAGTAAAGTAATTCTCAAAATTCTTCAAGCCAGGCTTCAACAGTATGTGAACAGTGAACTTCCAGATGGTTTTAGAAAAGTCAGAGGATCCAGAGATCAAATTGCCAACATCCTCTGGATCATAGAAAAAGCATGAGTTCCAGGAAAACATCTATTTCTGCTTTATTGACTATGCCAAAGCCTTTGACTGTGTGGATCACAATAAACTGTGGAAAGTTCTGAAAGAGGTGGGAATACCAGACCACCTGACCTGCCTCCTGAGAAACCTATATGCAGGTCAGGAAGCAACAGTTAGAACTGGACATGGAACAACAGACTGGTTCCAAATGGGAAAAGAAATGCGTCAAGGCTGTATATTGTCACCCTGTTTATTCAACTTATATGCAGAGGACATCATGAGAAACTCTGGACTGGAAGAAGCACAAGCTGGAATCGAGATTGCTGGGAGAAATATCAGTAACCTCAGATATGCAGATGACACTGCCCTTATGGCAGAAAGTGAAGAAGAACTAAAGAGCCTCTTGATGAAAGTGAAAGAGGAGAGTGAAAAAATTGGCTTAAAGCTCAACATTCAGAAAACTAAGATCATGGCATCCGGTCCCATCACTTCATGGCAAATAGATGGGGAAACAGTGGCTGACTTTATTTTTGGGGCTCCAAAATCACTACAGATGGTGATTGCAGCCATGAAATTAAAAGACTCTTACTCCTTGGAAGATAAGTTATGACCAACCTAGATGGCTTGTCAAAAAGCGGAGACATTACTTTGCCAACAAAGGTTCATGTAGTCAAGGCTATGGTTTTTCCAGTGGTCATGTGTGGATGTGAGAGTTGGACTGTGAAGAAAGCTGAGTGCTGAAGAACTGATGCTTTGAACTGTGGTGTTGGAGAAGACTCTTGAGAGTCCCTTGGACTTCAAGGAGATCCAAGCAGTCCATCCTAAAGGAGATCAGTCCTGAATAGTCATTGGAAGGACTGTTGTTGAAGCTGAAACTCCAATACTTTGGCCACCTGATGCAAAAGACCCAATGCTGGGAAGGATTGAAGGCGGGAGGAGAAAGTGACGACAGAGGATGAGATGGTTGGATGGCATCACTGACTCAATGGACATGAGTTTGAGTAAACTCCAGGAGTTCGTGATGGTTAGGGAGGCCTGGAGTGCTGCAGTCCTTGGGGTCTCAAAGAGTCGGACATGACTGAGCGACTGAACTGGACTGGTAGTATTTGCTATTTGAATGTGACTGAAAAGACTAATGAAAGATTATCCGTTACTTTCAAGCTGCATGCACACACTTGGCCAACTCTTCGTTGTGGCTTAGTTTGTAGCTTTTGTTTGTGGATCTTTTTTTTTTTTATCATCATTATTTAAAAAATCATTTAATTATTTTTGACTCTGCTGGGTCTTCAGTGCTACTCAGGCTCTTCACTAGTTGCAGTGAGCAGGGGTACTCTTTGTTGTGGTTCTTGGGTTTCTCATTGTGGTGATGGTATCTATGGCTTTTTTGTTTTTTTGTTTCAGCTTACTACTGAAACATTCCTAGGACTTAGGACATGTAGGGTACTTGGACTTCTGAGATGTTGAAAGAAGCCTTTGTTTTGTAGAGCTTTCATCTTCTGATTTACATAATATATCCTTCATCTAGATCATGTATACGTTATACACACCACTGATTTGTTGTTGTTTTGGTCAGTGCATTTTGTAAAATTCCCAGAAAGGTACTAATCAATCTTGAAATAATAACAACTTCTGAGAATGAGCACAGAAGATTGGGATTAATGAATCTGATGGTCAAAAAGAACTTTACTTATGTATATTGTTTTAATGTGTTACAAAGAAAATATATGCATATATTATTTATTTAAAAATGAATATAAATTAAAGTTGAAAAGCTATGTTTTCTATTAGAAAATTAAGGCAAGTACATTATGGAAGAAGTAGAAAATGAAGAAACATAAAAGCAAGAAAAAATCATTGGTCTACTGTCAATGATAAGCATCATTAATATTGTATAAACTTACTTCCACTTCTTTTTGTTTTGACATAAACTTAGGCATATGCCATATGCAGAATTTTTCCCCCTACAATTAAAAGCTAATCTTTATTTCTTAATTTTGTAAATTCATGTAAGGAAATAAAATTCAGTTTTTACTTGTTTATTCCAACTTTTGAAAACTTTTTCAATCTGTAGAAAATTGAAAGAATAATGCAGTAAACTCCTGTAAATCCCTTCATCTAGATTCATCAGTTGTTAGTATTTATTACATTGCTTTATCTGTTTTTTTGACAGACCACTTGAAAGCAAATTGCAGACATCATGACACTTAAATACATCATTTTTTATACGTTAGACAATTAGTCTTAATTCAGTAAAATAATTTAATGTACAGTCTCTATTAAAATTTTCTCTGTTTGCTTCCAAAAAGTCTTATAAGTTTTGGACCCTGAATTCAGTTAAGATTTCATTTGTTTCATTTCAGTGGTTATGACTGTTAATCTCTTTTAATCTAGAATATTCCAGGGCTTCCCTGGCAGTACAGTGGTTAAGTCTCTGTGCTTCCACTGCAGGGGGTATGGGTTTGATCCCTGGTCAGGGAACTAAGATCCCCCATGCCATGAGGTATGGCCAAAAATTTTTTTTTTTCCAAAAATTTAAAAAAATCTGGAATGTTCCCCCACATTTTGTTTGTTTGAAGAGTACTGTACAGTTGTCTTTTAGGTATTCTGAACATGTCTGATTTTTTTCTTATGATTCAGTTCAATTCAGTCGCTCAGTCGTGTCTAGCTCTTTGCGACCCCATGAACTGCAGCATGCCAGGCCTCCCTGTCCATCACCAACATCCAGAATTTACTCAAACTCATGTCCATTGAGTCGGTGATGCCATCCAACCATCTCATCCCCTGTCATCCCCTTCTCCTCCTGCCTTCAGTCTTTCTCAGCATCTGGGTCTTTTCTGATGAGTCAATTTCTTATGATTAGGTTTTGAGTTAAACATTTTGGCAAGTGTATTTCATTGCTTCAGAAGGTTGATAATGTTGCATGTCTCACTTTTGATAATACCTGAATTTATAACCCCTTGATTAAGGTGCTAGCTGCCAGACTTCTCCATTGTAAAGGTTATCTTTTCCCCTTTGTAATAAATAAATCATCTTGGAGGCCAATACAGATTTGAATATTGCTCTTTTCACTTAAAATTACAGGTATACATTTTCTATATTATCTCAAAATCACCTGATATGCTAAACTGTTATGAACATATCATTTCTTATCTTTATTAAACACAGTACCTATTTGTCTGAATACTTACTATGTGCCAAGCACTATGTTAAGTACTTTATACACATTTTTTTGTTTCTTTAACGTAACAACATCAGTTTATCTTCCAAATGATATAGAGACTATCATTCTCTTTATTTTACAACAGAAAACTTCAAAAAAAGTCACTCTGAGCATTAAAACTTGGATTTGGTCTGCTCATCTTGAAAGCTTGAGTACTTCACCACTCTGCTATGTTCTTCTTTAGAAAGTGAATTTGAAGATTCTATGGTAGCATCAGCTGAATTTAAAAATCAAAGAGGGATAGTAATTTTCTTACCTTGGTAAGAATTTTCTTACCTCTTCCCTCTCTATCTCTTCTTTCTTTTCTTCCTTCCTTTATTTATACTTGTGGTAAAGTATATATAAAATCTACCATCTTAACCATTTTTAAGTGTACAATTCAGTTCATATTTTTGTGTCACCATTCTCCAGAACTGTTTTCATCTTGCAAGGCTAAAACTCTGTTTAAACAATTCTGAATTCCTCTCCTCCCTGCAACCCCTAGCAACCACCATTCTACATTCTTTCTGTTTGAATTAAACTATCTGAGGAACCTCATATAAGTAGAATCATAAGTATTTGCCTTTTCCTAACTGGCTTACTTCACTTAGCATAATATCTTCAATAATATCATAATATCATCCATGTGATAGTATGTGTCAAAATTTCCTTCCTTTTTAAGGCTGAATAATATTCCCTCATGTGTCACAGTTTGTTTATCTGTTCATCTGTTGATGGACTCTTGGGTTGCTTCTGCCCTTTGGTTGTTATAAATAATGCTGATTTGAACATGAGTGTACAAATATTTTTTTTGAGACCCTTTTTCAGTCCTTTTGGGTTTGTACCTAGAAGTAGAATTGCAATTCCATTTTTAATTTTTTAAAAATAAGATATTTAAAGATATCAGTCTCTTGGAAATCCTCTTAGTAGTAGTAACAATGATCTATGTGTAGAGGAGAAACTTAAGCAGAAATTGACCTTCCCTTCATTCTGAAAATCTAAGTAGGTTTGAGGGCTGACAAATTGCTGTGGTTTTGACAACTTGGAATGAAGATCCTCCTGGATTTAGACAGGTTCCTCATGTTTAGTGGACCTCTATGGTTTTTTTTTTTCTTTTGGCCTTGCTCTGGGGCATGTGGGATCTTCAGTTCACCTTCCAGGGATTGAACCCATGTCCTCTGAATTGGAAATGTGGAGTCTTAACCACTGGACTGCCAGGGAAGTCCTGTGGACCTCTGTACTGGATGATACCTTTTTCTTTATTGCTTGTAGTCAGTTTTGTGCTTCAAAAATCTGTCCAAATCTATTAATTCTTGGAGGTTTCACTGAAGTCCCATGAAGTTTTTCCCTAAGTACATCAACATTCATATAAATACCTCTTGTGATGTATTTGAGTCTTTATTCTCTTTCTTGACTGATTGGTCAAATTGCTTATTGTTTGTCCTTTTCTAGATGGTTAATTCCAGAAAATTTAAGCCGAATCTTGTACTGCTTTTCTGTTTATATCCTTCCCCCATACCTCTGCCACCAAAAAGAGAAAAAGAAAGAAAAGCACTATCCTGAAAGAACTTACCTGGATAAGTGAATGATGCTCTGGCCCTTAAAAAGTATGTTAGAAGTATCATTTAACTTGCTGCTGTATAGTTCTTGCTGCTGTTTTCATTGTGCTCTTATGATGTGCCAGGCCTTGTAGGTACTGCAAAATAAAAATTAATACAATATAGATCCTGGTCTCAAAATGCTTTGTAGCCTAGTGAGGAGATATTTATGCACAGAACTATGTCCTGAGTTGTATACTGTTGTTCAGAGGCAGTATAAAGAAGGAAACCACATCAGTTCCTAGAGACAGACAAGGAAGATGTCAGAGAGGAAGGGGATATTTGAGTGTGGCCTTCAAAGATAGGTAGAATTTGAGGGGCTAGAAGAAAGAGGAAAATATTTTATGCAGATGAAAGACATACAGTGTTATGAACATGTTCATCTCCTTGTCTACTTGTTTAAGGAAGTAGGGTTTTTTATGATTAATTTGAAACAACTTTTTTTAATCCCTAAATTTCACACATTGTTTTATCAAAGTTTCTTAAAAGCAGACATTAAAAAAAGAAAACAAACAAAAAAATAAAAATAAAAAAAGAAAACAAAACAAAACCTCAAGAGTGATAGTTTTCAGATGATGGGGAAAAGAAAAAAAGAGTGACTTTCAGAATGGAGAGCCCTTATTAAAAAACAGATGTCTTCTGTAAATAGAGCTGGAAAAACACTGTCAGTGTGTTCTTTGTATATAAATGTCTCTTTTAACTTATCCACGCAGGATCTGAAAAGGAAAGCCACTTCTCTTTCATCAGTCACGAGGTACAAGACAACAGAATCGTTGATGCACTAGGAAGAGAGCTGGTTCCAAATCTCACTCAGGGATCTAGAAGAGGGTAGAGACAGCCAGTGCTGTGCCCAGTTCTTCTGCTCAGGGTTCCTGTGGCTCTGAGCGTTTTAATTCTTCCTTCCCCTTCTTCTGTCTAGACACTCTGAAACATTGCTTCTTTGAGTTTTAAGATAAGCTGTGTTGTCCTATATTATTATATTTTTTCTTTTTTTTTTTATTAGTTGGAGGCTAATTACTTCACAACATTTCAGTGGGTTTTGTCATACATTGATATGAATCAGCCATAGAGTTACACGTATTCCCCATCCCGATTCCCCCTCCCACCTCCCTCTCCACCCGATTCCTCTGGGTCTTCCCAGTGCACCAGGCCGAGCACTTGTCTCATGCATCCCACCTGGGCTGGTGACTGTTTCACCATAGGTAATATACATGCTGTTCTTCGAAACATCCACCCTCACCTTCTCCCACAGAGTTCAAAAGTCTATTTCTGTACTTCTTTGTCTCTTTTTCTGTTTTGCATATAGGGTTATCGTTACCATCTTTCTAAATTCATATATATGTGTTAGTATGCTGTATTGTCTTTATCTTTCTGGCTTACTTCACTCTGTATAATGGGCTCCAGTTTCATCCATCTCATTAGAACTGGTTCAAATGAATTCTTTTTAACGGCTGAGTAATATTCCATGGTGTATATGTACCACAGCTTCCTTATCCATTCATCTGCTGATGGGCATCTAGGTTGCTTCCATGTCCTGGCTATTATAAACAGTGCTGCGATGAACATTGGGGTGCACGTGTCTCTTTCAGATCTGGTTTCCTCAGTGTGTATGCCCAGAAGTGGTATTGCTGGGTCATATGGCAGTTCTATTTCCAGTTTTTTAAGAAATCTCCACACTGTTTTCCATAGCGGCTGTACTAGTTTGCATTCCCACCAACAGTGTAAGAGGGTTCCCTTTTCTCCACACCCTCTCCAGCATTTATTGCTTGTAGACTTTTGGATAGCAGCCATCCTGACTGGTGTGTAATGGTACCTCATTGTGGTTTTGATTTGCATTTCTCTAATAATGAGTGATGTTGAGCATCTTTTCATGTGTTTGTTAGCCATCTGTTGTCTTCTTTGGAGAAATGTCTGTTTAGTTCTTTGGCCCATTTTTGAATTGGGTCATTTATTTTTCTGGAATTGAGCTGCAGGAGTTGCTTGTATATTTTTGAGATTAATCCTTTGTCTGTTTCTTCATTTGCTATTATTTTCTCCCAATCGGAGGGCTGTCTTTTCACCTTACTTATAGTTTCCTTTGCAGTGCAAAAGCTTTTAAGTTTCATTAGATCCCATTTGTTTAGTTTTGCTTTTATTTCCAGTATTCTGGGTGGTGGGTCATAGAGGATCTTGCTGTGATTTATGTCGGAGAGTGTTTTGCCTATGTTCTCCTCTAGGAGTTTTATAGTTTCTGGTCTTACATTTGTCTGTCCTATATTAATAGCTATATTAAACTTCTGAGGCTGTTGTCCTGTCAAAGAATTTCTGGAGATTGAAGAGTTAAGTAGTTTTTCGTGTTTTCTATTGGAATTTCCACTTGGTGAAGTAGAAATAAGATCCTGAAATGACACTCTGAAAGTTCATAGAATGATGACAGTTGTGCATGGCATGTCCCTGTTGTACATGATCTGAAACGAATTGTTTTTTAACCAGTAAGTAATGAGGTCTTTGGTACTTTGTAACTTTTCTACAGCCTCATTCATAATTGCCCAGTAGGAAACACATATCTAAGTGAATAATTGAACTTCTTTTGGTTAAGACAAAATATTTTCTCTCATTTTGATACCACTGAGACTACTTTTGGAGGCTGAAAACATAGTTAATTTTCTTGCAGGTAAAATGTTGAGTTTTTTTAAGCCTGTGGCGTGTGTATTGAAATTATAAAATAATATTTTTACATGTAAAATAGATTGAGTTCTACAGAGAATGAACATTTTAGAAGTAGACTTTGCTCTGTGTATATGGGTAATGGTGTGAGTGGTGTGGCTCAGGTTTTTTGTATCTGACTTGATTGTATGTAAATAATTATAAGGAACTTTGGGTTGGGTTACGCAATATTAGGTCCAGAGATTCACTGCCTTCTTTCTATATTTAACATGCAATAATTTTTTCTGTATAGATATACATTTTATGGTGCTTGGGAGAGATTTTGAGGATGTGGGTTTAGTGTCCTATAAAGACAGTTTTATAGTTCATTAAGTGTTATATAAGCCTTGTGCACGAATCTTTTCTGTGCACAGTTAAAACTCTACGAAAGAGACTTTCCGGTTAGTGTCCTAAGGCTTAGAAGCATTGGCCATTAGGAACCAGCCTACATTTTCCCCGTTTTTCTCTAAGGTATTTTTTAAAAAACATCATGATTTCTTTCTTTTTTTTTTAATTAAACTTTTTATTTTGTATTGGATTATAGCCAATTAACAATGTTGTGATAGTTTCAGGTGGACAGCAAAGTTAGCAATCATGATTTCTTGAGGTATAATCATGTATTTTCTAGCCAGCTTAATATGAAACAGTTTTGGTCTTCAAAGGAATAAATCCATCTTTGTTAACAGATGTGAAACCCTTGTGTAATCAGAGTTTATAGAAAAACATCCCTTACCATGTCTGTTTTATCTGAATTGGCAGTAAAACCTCTCAGCATGCTCTACATGTGGAGACTTTGACCTCATATATAGCTGCCATCCTTGAGTCTCTTGTTCTATTTTATTTTCTAGGTGCGCCACCGAGCTTCCGGCCAAGTGATGGCTCTTAAGATGAACACGTTGAGCAGTAACCGGGCAAACATGCTGAAAGAAGTGCAGCTCATGAATAGACTCTCCCATCCCAACATCCTTAGGTAATGGCCTTTCCATCCTTTCAGAGATCAGTGAGAAAGCTGAAACATTATTGGAAACTTGTTAGAAGAGTATTAATAGCTGAAAAGAGGGATTCCAGATTTCATGCTGCATTTGTCTTGCTGGAATTTAGCTGGGCTGTAGGTCTTTTTCTACCTATTGAGACTTAATTTTCTGGTAATTAACTGCATTTAGTAAGGCAACTTTTGGGACTTCCCTTGGCAGAGCCAGAAAGCTTTCTTGGAGGAGGTTGAATCAAATTGGAATGTGAAGTTTAATAGGATTTTAGAAGATAGGGGAAGAACTCAGAAAGGAACAAAATTGTTGTTGTTGTTCAGTCGCTAAGTTGTATCTGACTCTTTGTGACCCCATGGACTGCAGCACACCAGGCTTCCCTGTCCTTTACTATCTCCCGGAGTTTGCTCAAACTCATGTCCATTGAGTTGGTGATGCCATCCAATCATCTCATCTTCTGTCTTTCCTTTCTCCTCCTGCCTTCAGTCTTTCCCAGCATCAGGGTCTTTTCCAGTGAGTCAGCTTTTCGCATCAGGTGGCCAGAGTATTAGAGCTTCAGCTTCAGCATGAGTCCTTCCAATGAATATTCAGGGTTGATTTCCTTTAAGTCACTGGTTTGAGCTTCTGGCTGTCCAAGGGATTTTCAGGAGTCTTCTAGAAACTCAGAAAGGAACAAAATAATAACAAATAAAGCATAAAGGTAAAAGTGCAAAGCTTTTTAAGGAGTCAGTGAATTAAAAACCCATTTGGCTATGGAGTATGCAGAAGAGGAGAAAACTAATGCTCCTACTGAAACCCTTAAGAAAAAAATGAAGGAATTTTGAGGACTTCACTGGTGGACAGTGGCTAAGACTCCACGCTCCCTATGCAGGGAGCCTGGGTTTGATCTCTAGTTAGGGAATTAGATCCTGCATGCCACAACTAAAGATTCTGTATTCTGCAAGTAAAAGATCCCACATGCCACAATGAAGATGGAAGATTGTGTGTGCTGCAACTAAGACTGGCACAGTCAAAATAAATAAAATTAGAAAACAAATATATTTTTTGAAAAGTGAAGGAATTTTGCAGAGCTGAAGATCAAGTGCCTATGAAAGAAATTTGCCCAAAAGATTCTTCAAAAGGTAAGGAATGAAGCTTATCTGTAAAGAAGCTAAGTGCTATCACAAACAGTATAGGCAGATGTACAGAACTGAGATTCTGATGGCTAGGATGGCAAGAAAAGCTGGCAGCTTCTACCTGCAGAGCCCAAACTGGCATTTGTCATCAGGATCAGAGGTATCGGTGTTGTGAGTTCACAGATCTGAAAGACGTTGCAACTTCTTCACCTTTGTCAAGTCTTCAGTGGCACCTTCGTTTAGATCAACTATGCTCCATTTAACATGCTGAGGACCGTGGAACCATATATTGCGTGGGAGTAACCGAACCTGAAGTCAGTAGATGAATTGATCTACATATGTGTTTATGACAAAATCAACAAGAAGCAAATTTCCCTGACAGATAACACATGGATTGCCTGATGTGTTGGTAAATATAGCATTATCTACATGGAGGATCTGATTTATAAGACTTATACTGTTGGAAAATTCTTCAAAGAAGGAAACAACTTTGCAGCACTGTTTATAATAGCTAGGGCATGGAAGCAACCTAGATGCCCATCAGCAGATGAATGGATAAGGAAGCTGTGGTACATATACACTATGGAATATTACTCAGCCATTAAAAAGAATTCATTTGAATCAGTTCTAATGAAGTGGATGAAACTGGAGTCCATTATACAGAGTGAAGGAAGCCAGAAAGATAAACACCAATACAGTGTACTATTGCATATATATGGAATTTAAAAAGATGGTAACAATAACCCTATATGCAAAACAGAAAAAGAGACACAGATGTACAGAACAGACTTTTAGACTCTGTGGGAGAAGGCGAGGGTGGGATATTCTGAGAGAACAGCATTGAAACAAGTATACTATCAAGGGTGAAACAGATCACCAGCCCAGGTTGGATGCATGAGACAAGTGCTCGGGGCTGGTGCACTGGGAAGAACCAGAGGGATGGGATGGAGAGGGAGGTGGGAGGGGGGATCAGGATGGGGAATACATGTAAATCCATGGCTGCTTCATGTCAATGTATGGCAAAAACCACTACAATATTGTAAAGTAATTAGCCTCCAACTAATAAAAACAAGTGGAAAGAAAAAAAAAAAAAGAAGGAAACAACTTCTTGTGGCTGTTCAAATTCTCTTCTCCATGAGGTTGAATGAAGGAAAAGACCACCCATTTTGTAGAAGGTAGAGATGCTGGCCACAGGGAAGACTAGTTCAACAGCTTGTTCAAAGGATGAACTAAGATATCTACTATGATTATTTTTGTGATCTGGTCAGGGAATAAATAGAGCAATTTATTGGACTGAAAAAAATTTTGTTAATAATAACAACAATGAGAAAACCATTTATTGACGTCTTCCTTGTATGCTGGATATTTTGCCTATTTAAAAATTTAATTTTCATAATTATTCTCCATTGAAGAAACAGGCCAAGAGATTTATGTGTTGTCTGAGGTCTGTAACTTTGAGGTAGGACTCTTTCTACCGTGTTTCTCCTAGAAGAACTTTTTCTGTCATGTCTTTCCTAAAGGATTTGACGGGATAGCATTGGTAGATAAATGTGGAAAGATAGAACTGGGCCATTCTATTCAGAAATGTTTTGCCCAAAGCCAAGAAGATTATATTTTATGTTTTATGTGTTGAATTCTGAGCAGGGTTTAGATGACAGAGGGTAACGGCAAATTCAGAATGGTTTAGTGATGGAGAGACTGGTGGCCAAGAGATCAGTTAGGGGACATCTACAGTGTTTGAGATGGTTGAGTCTTTTTTTTGTTTGTTTGTTTTTTTACTATTTAATATATAGTATACCATATATAGTATATGTTGTTTAGTCGCTAAATTGTGTTCAACTCTGCAGCCCCATGGATTGTAGCCCATCAGGCTCCTCTCTCCATAGAATTTCCCAGGCAAGAATACTGGAGTGGGTTGTCATTTCCTCGAGATGGTTGAGTCTTGATTTGATGTTCTTCTTAGGAATTTTTAAGCTGATTATATTTTCATCTTGTTTAAAAGGTACTGTTTTATTATTATTGTAGAAATGATACATCATCACTGTGGATCATTGAGAAAATAGTATTCACAAAAACAGGAAAATATAAAATGGTCTTAATATCAGCATCTAGGCATCAAGCTAGTATTAACATTTGATATATTTTCTGCCAATCTTCTTTATTCATCACTTCTTTTTTTATTCTCTTCACTATGAACTTGACTGGTAATTGCATGGGAAGAGTGACTCTAAACAAATTTTATTTCATGACAGCAAAGTTTAAAGATATAGTTCTTATATAAAGAAGTAGAATACTATATAGTGTACTGATTAAAAATGGAGGCTCTGGATTCCAGATCAAGCTGCCTGAATTGAAATCCTGGATCTTGGGAAAGTTATTTAACCTCTGAGATCCTTAGTTTTCCCATCTATAATGGGGATAATGACTGTAAATCCCTCGTAGAGTTGTTATTGAGGATTAATTTAATCCATATAAAGCACCCTGGAATAGTACTTGGTTTTGTTAAGTGTCCAGTAAATGTTAGCTATTATTATTAGTTTCTTTTCCTCTGGCTAGTTCTTTAAATGGCTCACTGCATCCCATCTGTCTTTTATCATTCATTCACTCACCAAACATTTGTTGAGGGTCTACTGCTGTTTCCAATACATTCAAGAGTTTTCTGCTAGAGTATGCTGTTGAATAGAATAGAACTTTCTAAAATGATGGAAATGTTCTTTATTTATGCTGTTCAATAGCTTCATGTGGCTAATGAGCATTGAAATGTGGCTAGTACAAAGAAGGAACTAAATTTTTTATTTGATTTGATTTAAATTGCCACATGAAGCTTAGCAGCTACTCTATTGGACAATCCTGAGCTTTCAGTCTATGTACATCTTTGCTCTTGTTGAATACCATTCCTATTCTGATGTCTCCTTGGTCTACTTTCTCAGCCTATCTTTTTTTTTTTTGCCTCGTTGTTCAGGAATGACACACCCTTTCCTTTTAACTTAGAAAAAATAATATTCTTTGCTGTGAGCTGTTTTCTAACATATAAAATGTAATGTTAATTCTATCTTGATCTTCACAATAAGCCAACAAATGAGATAATGTATATAAAATCTATAGATCTGTTATAATACACAGTAAGCATTTAATACATGAAAATTATTATAATGATTATTAACCATGGTGGGTTTGCATTTTGATGGTGACATTTTTGTCCTGCATAAGCCATCTGTCTCAAATATAGTGCAGTTAAAAGCCTGGAAGTAGATTACTTTTTAAAAGAAGTTTTAGTTGTTTATATCTTTCATGTTTTCGTTCCTTTACTTTCATTGTATATTTTGAATACAACAGAAGGAAACTATCTTATCAAGGGGGCCTAGAGCAAGCAGAGTCCTCTTGGCTTTTGTTAACCAGAGGAGTCCTATAGCAGTAGAAGCATTTATTATACTTCCCTAGGACTGATGTTGAAGCTGAAACTCCAGTACTTTGGCTACTTGATGCGAAAAGCTGACTCATTTGAAAAGACCCTGATGCCGGGAAAGACTGAAGGCAGGAGGAGAAGGGGACGGCAGAGGATGAGATGGTTGGATGGCATCACTGACTCAGTGGACATGAGTTTGAGTAAACTCTGGGAGTTGGTGATGGACAGGGAGGCCTGGCGTGCTGCAGTTCATGGGGTCGCAAAGAGTCGGACACGACTGAGTGACTGAACTGAACTGAACTGAGGATGCATAACTGTGTTCCAGTCTCAAATTCTTAGAATTTTTATTTCCTTAATGCTTTTCTAATTGACTTAGAAATTTACTGTTCATACTTTATATTTTCTGTGATTCAAATTTTTTGTTCATTTGTTAGTATGGCTCTTAGCCTATTTTCAAGCTGTTAGTATAGGTTAGTTTGTTTTTAGAGGTACAAAAGCTGAGACAGAAGTATGCACCAAAGTTTTCCTTCATTATGAGATTTAAATTGGGAAGAATCCATCTCTTGGAACCCTAGGATTTTCACCGACTTGCGTCCTCAGGGGCTTAACTTCAGGAGGGAGGTGGCTGAGCAGATGAGCCTTTTGGTTTCCATCTCTGCTTCATCCAACCAGAGAAGCTGTTTTATATTGAACTTCCATCTAAGAGTTTTGCAGAAAAGATCTCCTACTCAAAAACAAAGAAAAAGTTGAAAATTGCTATATTGGTGATTTTGAAGGTGTACTTGGGAAAAAAAGGCTATCTGCATGTGCCGCCAGATGGTGGGCATCTGATTCTCTGGGCCTGAATTGGTTCTCTGCTGGCACAGCTATTTTGTGCCCAGCATGAGTGAATGAGCTGAACCTTTGCAGTTTTATTTCTCTCTTTTCTTGACCCCAGCCTCCTTATTTCCTCTTTTCTTTTTATCTTTCTCCCTCCTAAGATTTCTAGTTGGAAGGAAGAGAGTGGCCCTGGTGAGACACAGAGGCAAGTAGATGTGTATATTTTGTTTGTGAGTATGTATTTTTTAAATACATGGATACAGTTAAGATTGTTTTATCATCAGTTGCTCTAACTTATCAGTTGAAAAAAAGAACAATAAAGTGCTTTGTTGAGGGCAGGGACCGATAGTTTGGACCTCTTGTGAATAAGGTTGTTTATGCCAGGAAGTCTTATGCTCAAAGATCTGTAATCCAATTCTGTGCCCTGCTCACTTCCACTCCCCGATGGCCTTTTTGAGGACCTGTACCAAGATTTGTTCTCATACCTCTTTGTTATTCTTCGTGCCATGAGAAATTTAATATTTCTTTTAGACTCCTGTTGACAATCTCATGTTTACTTCTTTTTAGGCCACATTCTGAATTTGTTTTCCTATCTACCTATTTTTGTTCAGAATTAACTCCTCTTCAGAATCCATATGCAACAATATGATTGCCATTTTGTTAAAATGAAGAATATGCTTTCAAATCACCAAATATTTATTTAGAACTACTCAGTCCAACCCCATGCTAGGTAATACCATGGTGAATAGATGAGAAGTAGAGGGCTGTTATCTCCCAGATGGTCTCCTTAGGAAGCAAACTGTACACCTAGGAAACACTAATATCTACTAATGCTATGAGGATGTGTCAGAATATTTTCCCAACCTCATTATTGAGATAGCAGTCTTTCCAGTTACCCATTATGAAAATTCCAAACTCATCTCTAGTTATTCCTTTTATTCCTTGCTTCTAATCAGAAACTAAGCTCTTGATTTTAAACCTTCAAAGACTTTAGCATCTTCTTCTTCCCCTATGCATCTGTCAGTTCAATCCTCTTCACTTTTGCCTTGAATGAATTATTCTTTTTGCCCTCCTTTTCACTCTTCCTGATACATAGCTCTAATTGTATAGCTTATACAAAGAGCTGGCTCATTGGGAAAGACCCTGATCCTGGGAAAGCAAAAGAAGAGAAGGGAAGGCAAAAAAAAGAGAAGAAGGCAGCAGAGGATGAGTACATTAGATAGAATCATTGACTCAATGGACATGAATTTGAGCAAACTCCAGGAGATAGTGATGAACAGGGAAGCCTGGTGTGCTGCAATCTATGGAGTTACAAAGAATTGGACACAACTTAGCGACTGAACATTTCTTAAAAACTTCTTGTGGCTCCCATTTATTTCAGAATTGAATCAGAAATTCTTTAGACAGATAGCTAATGTCTGCTCTGTTTTTCTAGCCTTATCTTCAGTTATTCTTATGCACATTCTTATGCACTCTGTGATTTCTTAATTGTGTTCTCTTGGACAAGTTATTTGACCTCTGGGCTTTGGTTTCCCCTTTTGTTAAATGAGGAGAATAGATCAGCTTAGAAATCATACTGAATTAATGTTGAATAGTTTTTAAATGATCAGGTTTGAAAAATATATTATCTCAGGGTGTGTTTGCATTGTCTGTGTGCACGTGTTGTTCAGAATAAATGGGGAGCATTTAAAAATGATGGATTAAAGTTCACCTTTTTGATTTTATCATTGTAATCCTAGTGAGTAACTAGGTGAAAGAGTGTCAATATAGCCATCAAAGCAAATTTTGTAACGCTTGCACATTGGTGAGTGAGTGAGTGAGTGAAGTTGCTCAGTCGTGTCCAACTCTTTGCGACCCCGTGGACTGTAGCCCACCAGGCTCTTCCATCCACATTGGTAAGGGGATCTTAATATTGTTTTTTCTTCTCTGTACTAAGGTAGAAAGTCTGATGGCTTATGAATTGAATCTAAGTTCTAATTTCATATAACCAGAAAGTTTTTGTTTAAAATAAATGTAGAATAAGCTTCAGTACTATTTATGTCATTGTCTGTGGATAGTGAAGTAGTATAACCCCAGAAAGAAGGTGATTTTTAAGAAATTTATTGAGATGTAATTGACATACAATGGAAGATGATTGTTAATGTAAACAATGGGTACCAATTACTGAGCACCTATTATGGGCCTCTGTTGATCATATTCCTATCCCACTCACATGTTTTACTTTCTAGATGTTGCCCATTCTCAGCAAATGGAATTACCATTCATCTATTACTTATGCCAAAACCCTAGGTGTCATCTTTAATATTTCTCCTTTATACCCTACTTCAAACCTTCAAGTAGTTTAGCATTATTTTTAAAATATGCCCTGAGTCTGACTACCACTTATTACCTCCATAGCCACCATCCTACTTCAACACCCTTAGTTGATCTCCCAGATTCCCCTCTTGCTCCATGGTAGCCAGATTGAACTTGAAAAAGGTAAATCAGATCATACCATCCTCCTCTGCTGAATTTCCTTCTATGACTTTTCATCACTCTTCAAATAAAGTCTAAACTCTTTGACGTTGAGATGCGTGCATACAAGACCCTAAATGAGTTGACCTATCTGCTTCTCTGACCTTATTTTCTTCTCTTTTTTTCAATGTAGACCATTTTTAAGGTCTTTATTGAATTTGTTACAATATTGCTTCTGTTTTATGTTTTTTGGCTATGAGGTTATGTTTTTTGGCTAGGAGGCATGTGGGATCTTAGCTCCCTGACCAGGGGTTGAACCTGCACCCCTTGCATTGGAAGGCAAAGTCTTAACCACTGGACCGCTAGGGAAGTCCTTGACCTTATTTCTGATCACTCTTTCCTAGCTTACACCATCCTAACCACCCTCACTGGCCTTTTTGTTTCTCAGATACACCAACCTCTTTCATACTTCAGGGTCTTTGTACTTTCTTTTCCCTTTTCCTATAATGTCTTTGTTCCAGAATAATTTAGCATGCTTCTTCTGAGATACCCCATCCTCAAAGAGACTTTTGTTGACTAGCCTGTCTAAAATAGCCATCCAGTATCACTCTTTACCCGCTCATTATTATGCTTTGTCTACATCATCCTTATCATCTTTGAAAATATCTTGTTTATTTGTTTACTTATTGTTTGTAGCCTTCAGATAGGGTGAGTTCCCTGAAGGTAGTGTGTATAGAAGCAGATGATAGATAGAAGCAAGCCAGTTTGCATCACAGAAACCTGCAAAACCTACAGTTCAGCTCTGGAACTGAAGGTGGATGTCAGGCTTGGGCTAAAAACAGGACTATTGAAAGTGTTTTCAGGAGTAACTGGGCCTAAAAGTCACCATCTCCATTCATTACAATTAATCAGTTAAGTCTCACCCACCTCAACAAGAGATGAATTTTTATTTTTGGAAAAAAATTGAATCATACATGCTTCAAGGTAAGCATCTAGTATGGCAGCTGATGGAGAAGGAATGTTATCCTAAGAAGAGGGAAATGAAGGGACTGTCTCTATACCAAATGGTGAGACTCTTGAGACTTCTAGTCCTCTTCTATCCTTTGACTCTTAAGCAGGTAGGAATCGTCCCCATCCCACCCACACCTGCCAGGAAACTGGTGGATTTGGAGAAATTGAAGAGCCCCAAGTAAAAGAAGAAAACTTTGAAGTGTAACCAGGAAAAAAACTAATTATTATCTTCTAAATATACATCTTCTAGGAGAGGTTTGAGAAGGAGCTACATCTATGAAATAAGAATGAGTGAGTGAGTGAAGTCGCTCAGTTGTATCTGACTCTTAGTGACCCCATGGACTGTAGCCTACCAGGATCCTCAGTCCATTGGATTTTCCAGGCAAGAATACTGGAGTGGGTTGCTATTTCCTTCTCCAGGGGATCTTCCTGACTCAGGGATCGAACCTGGGTCTCCCACATTGTAGGCAGATACTTTACCGTCTGAGTGAATAGTATACCATAAAATAGGAGTAGTTAGAGAGCCATAAAGATTCTTGAAAATTTTAAAATATGATTTTATGTTTATATATAGTTTTATCTGATTCTTTATTTATGGTTTTATTTAAAGTATTTGACTGGACTGCCAAGGAGTTAAAGAGGAAATCATCCATTAATGGTGAAAAACCAAAGATGGAAAATAAGAGAGAAAAGAATTAAAAAGTAAAGGATCAATCTAGGAAGTCTGTTTTTGACTAATCCAAGAACATTTTCTACAACTAAGGGGCATGAACTTCCAAAGTGAAAGGGCCTCCTAAGTGCCCAGCATAATGAATGAAAAAAAAGACCCATCCCAGAGCATATAGTTGTGAAATTTTAGAATATGGGTAATAAAAATAAGATTCTAAGCAGTTCCACAGCATAGGGGTGGAGAGAACCCGAGGCCATATAAAGGACTGAAAGTTCAAATGGTATCAGACTTCTCAAAACCAGCTCTGGGGGCTTCCCTGTTGGCCCAGTGGTTAAGAATCCTCCTTGTAATGCAACGGACACAGATTTGATTCCCCAGTCTGGGAAGATCCCACGTGCTTCGGAGCAACTAAGCCCATGGGCCGCAACTACTGAGCCCATATACTGCAACTGCTGAACCCTTGCGCCTAGAGCCTGTGCTCCTCAGCAAGAGAAGCTACCATGACGAGCAGCCTGCACACTGCAGTGAAGAGTAACCCTCACTCGTGGAAACTAGAGAAAGTCCACATGCAGCAACAAAGACTCACAGTCAAAAAATAAATAAATCTTAAAAAAAAACCAAAAAAACAAAGAAACAGCTCTGGAAGCTCTACCAATAGAACAGTGCTTTCTGAGAAAAATGATTTCTTACTTAGAATTCTATATCCAGTCAAACTACCAGTCAGGCATGAGAGTAAAGACATTTTCAGACATGCATGTTGTTGAAAATGTTACCTCTTGTGAGCTGTTTCTTATGAAGCTGCTGGAGGATGTGTCTCATCAAAAGTAAGGGGGCAAACAAAACAACAAATAAAAATAAAAAGGCATAAGATCTGGAAAGAAGGGTGATAGCAAGTCCCAGGGTGACTGCTGGGCAATAGTCTAGAGAATAAGCAGTCTAAACTGAGTGGGAGGATCAAGAACTTCAGGAGAGATATTGGGCAGTGGAGTTTGAGGAAAGAATTCATAGATTCCCAGATGTGTTTGATAGGATGGACATTCGTGTTCAGAAAAATTTTACAGTTCTATTGGAGGCTTTGGGAAGAATTCAGTTTAGTCAGTTCAGTCGCTCAGTCGTGTCCGACCCTTTGTGACCCCATGAATCGCAGCACTCCAGGCCTCCCTCTCCATCACCAGCTCCCAGAGTCTACCCAAACCCATGTCCATTGAGTCAGTGATGCCATCCAACCATCTCATCCTCTGTCGTCCCCTCCTCCTCCTGCCCTCAATCTTTCCCAGAATCAGGGTCTTTTCAAATGAGTCAGCTCTTCCCATCAGGTGGCCAAAGTATTCGAGTTTCAGCTTCAACATCAGTCCTTCCAATGAACAGCCAGGACTGATCTCCTTTAGGATAGACTGGTTGGATCTCCTTGCAGTCAAACGGACTCTCAAGAGTCTTCTCCAACACCACAGTTCAAAAGCATCAATTCTTCGGTGCTCAGCTTTCTTCACAGTCCAACTCACACGTCCATACATGACTACTGGAAAAACCACAGCCTTGACTAGACGGACCTTTGTTGGCAAAGTAATGTCTCTGCTTTTTAATATGCTGTCTAGGTTGGTCATAACTTTCCTTCCAAGGAATAAGTGTCTTTTAATTTCATGGCTGCAATCACAATCTGCAGTGATTTTGGAGCCCCAGAAAATAAAGTCAGCCACTGTTTCCACTGTTTCCTCATCTATTTGCCATGAAGTGATGGGACCGGATGCCATGATCTTAGTTTTCTGAATGTTGAGCTTTAAGCCAATTTTTTCACTCGCCTCTTTCACTTTCATCAAGAAGCTCGTTAGTTCTTCTTCCCTTTCTGCCATAAGGGTGGTGTCATCTGCATATCTGAGGTTATTGATATTTCTCCCGGCAATCTTGATTCTAGCTTGTGCTTCCTCCAGCCCAGCGTTTCTCATGATGTACTCTGCATATAAGTCAAATAAGCAGGGTGACAATATACAGCCTTGACGTACTCCTTTTCCTATTTGGAACCAGTCTGTTGTTTCATGTCCAGTTCTAACTGTTGCTTCCTGACCTGCATACAGGTTTCTTAAGAGGCAGGTCAGGTGGTCTGGTGTTCCCATCTCTTTCAAAATTTTCCACAGTTTATTGTGATCCACACAGTCAAAGGCTTTGACATAGTCAATAAAACAGAAATAGATGTTTTTCTGGAACTCTCTTGCTTTTTCAGTGATCCAGTGGATGCTGGAAATTTGATCTCTGGTTCCTCTGCCTTTTCTAAAACCAGTTTGAACATCTGGAAGTTCACGGTTCACGTATTGCTGAAGCCTGGGTTGGAGAATTTTGAGCATTACTTTACTAGTGTGTGAGATAAGTGCAATTGTGTTGTAGTTTGAGCATTCTTTAGCATTGCCTTTCTTAGAGATTGAAATGAAAACTGACCTTTTCCAGTCCTGTGGCCAGTGCTGAGTTTTCCAAATCTGCTGGCATATTGAGTGCAGCACTTTCACAGCATCATCTTTTAGGATTTGAAATAGCTCAATTGGAATTCCATCACCTCCACTAGCTTTGTTTGTAGTGATGCTTCCTAAGGCCCACTTGACTTCACATTCCAGGATGCCTGACTCTAGGTGAGTGATCACACCATCTTGGTTATCTGGGTCATGAAGATCTTTTTGTACATAGTTCTTCTGTGTATTCTTGCCACCTCTTCTTAATATCTTCTGCTTCTGTTAGGTCCATACCATTTCTGACCTTTATTGAGCCCATCTTTGCATGAAATGTTCCCTTGGTATCTCTGATTTTCTTGAAGATCTCTAGTCTTTCCCATTCTGTTGTTTTCCTCTATTTCTTTGCATTGATCACTGAGGAAGGCTTTCTTATCTCTCCTTGCTATTCTTTGGAACTCTGCATTCAAATGGGTATATTTTTCCCAAGGTTCAAAGATACTATGTTTTATCTCTTGAGGTGGAACCAGGACCCGTGTCTTCTTTTGTTTATTTTCTTTTTTAATAAGTATAAATTCAAACTTGCCTTTGTCTTGAAAAACAACAAAGCTTTTACATCACTTGCTAACCTGGTCTCATTTAAAAAGAATGATAGAAATTATCTTGCAAGAGTAAAATTTGTATCATGAATGATATAGGTCTAAGTCTAGTTGTACTAAAAGGAAACAACCGCATTGTTGACAAAATCATAATTTGCTGGTAGTATTTGCAGGAAAAAAGCCCTTGCAAATTTCTAAACAACAGTAAAGTTTGTTAAGAAATTCCTAAGTGTTTTTTAGGTCAAAAAGAGAATGAGATTGGTAAAACTTGATGCCTCGGAGTTTGAATAAAATAATGGATTTGAGAATTACTGGAACTACTTGGATATATAAAAACAGGGTGTAGGTTGGGTCATGCTCACAATGGTCTCAAGTTCAAATAAACTACTGACAATACACACTTCACAAGTCACACGCTTTCCCAGGGGCTCTTTTCCTTCAGTAGGTACTGGCAGTAATTGTGGTTAGTCATTTTCCAATGTAGGTGCCTAGCTCCAAAGCCAAAACATGGCAAAGGAAGAGAGATGGAATGAATATCTTAAGAAATTGTGCAGAGAAAGAAAATCTCCCCTTTTTTCATGGCTCTACTTTTCCTCATGCTTAAGGAAATGGAATATTTAGGGTGCCTTAGTGGGACTCCTTAGGTGAAATGTTTTCAGGTCTGCTAGACCAGCTGGACACCCAGTCTGCGATTTTCTTCAGTGCACCCACATCTTTCTCTCCGGCAATTTCTTCTGACTGAGAGCTACGGTCCCCGCTGCTGTGTTTCCCATCAGACATGATCTCCCCCTCTTCTGGTGGGGAAGGGCTGTTGCAGTGAGAACTGTCTCTTGAACTACTCTGTTTGAATTCATGTTGTGCATCCAAAAGAATCTTCTCCATGTCTCCATTGTGGATAGAGGATGTTTTAGCCCCCTATTTTCCCCATTGTTACAGTCATTGCCATTGCTACTATTCCTGGGGAGCTGCGCCGAGGAACTGTTGAGGCTGGCTGGCAGAGGCAGAGACTGTTCACCTTCCACACAGTTGTTATTGTTGTGGGGGGCGGAGGCTATTGGGGCAGCTGGAAGAGCTGCAGCCGCAGGAGGATGGGTAGCAACACTGTCCTTTGTTTCCTGACTGCTGCTCCCTTGTCTCAGCATTCCCTCCCTTCCCAGATTAGCAACTGTTTGAAAGGCTTGTGTGCCCAGGGTCCTGCTTGCTTTTATGGAGATGATTAAATGAAATAATGTCCACAAACAACTTATCACAATGCAAGGCACTAAATCTTAACTTTAATTTTTTATTATTGTTGCTCTTATAATCATCTGAAGCATTATATATTGAAGCTGTATAGCATAAAGCTTAAGAGTTAAGGATTCAAACAACAATAAACAGAAAACTTGTTAAGCCAAAAAAAAAAAAGTTAAGGATCTACTTCTGACTGCCACTTAATTGGTCTTCATATCTGTAAAATGGAGAGAGTAATAGTACCTACTACCTAATATCTTCATAAAGATTAAATGAGGTAACTCCTGTGAAGTATTTAAAGTGTCTGATACATAAGTGCTCCCTAAATGTTATCTACTATTATCATTATTTGTCTGTGAGCTCGTTAAAGAAGGATTTATTTATGTTTATTTCTATGGCCCCTACTTGATCCTTATTGCCTGGCACTGTGCTTATATATATGTGACAGGCAGTGAAAAAAAAAAATTAAGTGTTCTGTTTATCTATGGAGAGTACAAGTATTTGCACATAGTATTTCTTGATACATGCTTGTCGGGTTGAATTGGGGAAGAAATAAATCATTGGGAGAGTTGTTTCAAAAGTATGTTCACATAAATTGAAGTTTGTGTTTATATTTTGCTATTTTGGCATGAGTTTATGAGTGATTGTAGGCTAAAGGATAAATTTGGGAAGGAGGAAGAAGCTTTTTCAGTGCTTGGGGAGACAATCTATATACTTGGGTTTGTGGATTTTAGTTCTCTTCTGAACTTCCTGGGTTTACAAACAAAAAGCATGTTGGGGACATTTTGAAGTCACTGCCCATATATTTATTAATAGCTCTGCCTTTGTTGGGAGACTTGGTATTTTGCTGCTTGTATGACTGTTTTGAGCAATGTGGTTTAAAATTTTCTATGAAATAAAATACAGAATGAATTCATTCTTGGTCTCATTTTACTTTCAGTTGTTATTCAAGATAGAGGATATTTTTCTCTCAGAAATCTGGGATGTTTTTATGTTTATTAAGCTGGTATAATATTTATAAACAAGCAGATCTCATTTTAACTTTTTAGACATTTGTATTGTTTTACTAAGAAAAAGTAAAATTTGAACACGAACTTGATTGGTCCTTTTGTTATTATATGCAGTGCTATTGACATAATCTAGTGATGGCTGAGGCGTGTTTATTCTGCCTTTAGCGATCTTAGAATTGGACTAGAAAAGCTGTGGGCAGAAAAGAGAAAGCCAGGCTGAACCAGCTCTGCTCAGTGTCACCTGATGTGAGCTCTGGTGGTTAATGTCAGTTCAGCTGAGTTTTCCTTATGAGTTTTCATATCTAGGACCCAGTACAACCAGTTTTCCATGATGTAGTACCTCTAAAACACATTTGAACTCCAGCAAGCCTTAATTACCCAAGGATATTACTCCTTTTTTTTTATGTGTTTTGGATTCATAGCTCTTTTGGGACTTGAGATTTGAGCCATTTCCGTCTCTTCTCCTTTTTGGTTATTGGTAATTTTTTCTAGTCCAAGAGAGAGTGTTGGTATCTTTGCTTTATTTGGGAGTAAAATGCAAAGCAGTTCCTTTTAGTGCCACACATTACAGCTTAGTGGAATCTGGTGGAGTATGTTCCAGGGCCTTGCCTTCCAAAATTATGTGAGGAAATAAGATAAAAATATATTCAAACTTCTGGAAAAACTTTTTTTTTTTTAAAGTAAACCAGTCTAAGTAAGTTTCAAATGCAGACCTTTTAGAAAGCATTTTATTATAAAAATCATGCCCACATTCTAATATTTTGCTATAGGTTTATTTCAGGCCTCTTAATTGTTTTTACCAAACTTTGGAGTCAGACATTTTTCCGGAAAGACCAGTACAGGTCAGAAAAACTTTTGTAATAAGAGTGCTGTTTTTACTGATCAAAGTTGGCAGTAGAAAGGCTTGTAAAGCAAACTAGTCAGATTTTCATTGGTTTGCAGATACATAGTTCTTTTTTTATGAATCAAAAATAAAATTATTCTTGACTTAGTGGCCTTTTTCATACATACTGATTATCACAGAACAAAACATAGGCTTTTGAGCCAAATGGATCCAATTTCCAGTACCTTCTCTAGTCTTTGTCACGTCACTTAAATACTCTGAATCTTATTTTCCTAGATGATAAAATAGGGGTGATTCATATTAGGTAGTACCTATAAAACACCTAGCACAGTTTCCAGGTATATTGTAGGTGAGCAGTACAGAGTAATTTTCTTGACAGCTTCGACGCAATGGCTGCATTTCTCTTCCTAGGTCCTGTTATGCAGAATTGAAGAGGTCCCAGTCGAAATAGTAGTGTCAGTGTTTTGTTTTGTTTTTTAGAAGAAGGATAGATGTGTTTTAGACTGTTACCATACCTCTTCCTTATTATTCTATTTAGGTAATAAACTTTTGAGAAGGGATAACATTTAAACATTTAACTCTGAGCTTTATACATGACTGTGAGTTCAATAAATATTTGACCTACTAGATGTAAATATCACCAAGGAAAATAACGTTATTATTTTCCTTACGCTTCTTTACAAAGAGTCAAAGCCCAAAGTCTATCTTAGATCTGTGAACATTATAACATAAAATAGTGACCCTTAGATTTTTTTGATTGTTAGTTTTCTAGGACTGCTGTAGCAAATTGCCACAAACCTAATGGCTTAAAATAACAGAAAATTATTATCTTACAGATCTTACTGGGCCAAATTCAAGGAGGGCTGTATTCCTTTCTGAAGGCTCTAGGGCAGAGTCTATTTTCTTACTTTTTTCAGCTTCTAGCGACTGTTTTGCATTCCTTGGCTTGTAGTCCCGTTCCATCGTCAAAGCCTGTAGTGACCCGTTGAGTCTTTTTCATATTATAGCCCTCTGATATTGACTCTTATGCCTCCCTCTTTCCTCCTTTGAAGAACACTGCACCCACTTTGCTAATCCAGGATAATCTCCCTAATTTAAAGTCAACTGATTAGCAGCCTTAATTCCATCTGAAGTTTTTTTGATTTATTCTACTTGCCATCTAACATAGTCACAGGTTCTAGGGATTAGGACATGGACATCTTTGGATATCTTCTGTCTACCATAGAATCCATTAGGAAAACATTTTTGAGCCCATTCCAGGTGCTACTATCAACCCATATTAAATATTAGTAAACATTTCTCTTTGTTGTATTAAAAAAAGTAAAAATTTCAATTTTCTTCCCATACTTCAATGAATAATCTCTCTCATTCCCCAGTTTTGAAGACTGCTGGCTAAGAGTAGAGTCTTGAAAGGTTCTGCCTTGCAGTAAGAATTTTAACTTTTAATTGGACTCTAAATATTTACTGAACACTAATTATGAACAAGGCAGTGTTTTGGGTATATATAGAGAAAGAAAACTATAAGGTGTATTTAGTCCAGGTGGGCTAACTAAAAATCTTATTGGCTTAAATGCTGTTTCTTACTCATATTCTAATCCAGTGCATGTTGAATGGAGGTTGAAGGGTGGAGGGGCCCTTTTAACCTAGGACAGGGCCTCAGATTCCTCTGTTGGATCTTGTGCATCTGTTGGCAGATGAAGGAAGAAAGTATGGAGGATGATGTTGAGGTTTTTAATGGGACAGGCCTGAAAATGATATAATCACTTCTACCCCTGTACCACTGGCCAGAACTCAGTGTTATGGTCTTAATCAGCTGGGAAATGTAGGCAACTTCAAGAGGAAAAGGGAAGTTAACAAGTAACCATCTCTTCCATACTCTTCTATCTCTGTCCTCAAGAATCCTCTGAGTGGAAAAGGTGGACATAGCTAAAACATGTAGAAGGCAAGCCTGGTTAGTGTTACAGCAGAAGTTTAAATAGAGTAATTTGAGTGTATAGGGAAGAGAAAGATTAATTTTGATGAGAATGATGGACTTATTCCAGCAACAAAATGGAAGTGGAAGTGGGAGAATTCAGGACATATTTAGGAGAAGCTGGTTATGTAACTACAGTAAAACATAGAGAATGCAGATGGATGTAATAGATAAAAGAAAGAGAGGTTTGGGTTAGATCATTCAGACTGTTGAATAACATGCTAAGGAGTTTGGACTTATATCAGGAGCTCTGAGCTGCCACAACAATTTTTTGAGTAGCCAATAGCTTCTTTTTTTTAAGTTTTTATTTTTTTTCATTTATTTTTATTAGTTGGAGGCTAATTACATGAGTAGCCAATAGCTTCTTAAGTGAACAGGTTGTGTCTTACTCATTTTTATATTCTCTTTATAACTATACGGAAAGATATTTTAACATCGTGGTTAAGAGCACAGACTTTGGGAATTCCCTGGTGGTCCAGGGGTTAGGACTCCATGCTTGCACTTCAGGGGCCCTGGATTTGATCCCTGGTAGGGGGAACTAAGATCCCCCAAGCCACATGGCACGCCCCCCCCCCCCCAAAAAAAAACAAAAACAAAAACAAAACCACAGACTTTGGAACCCACTGTTTAGATTTGACTCCTGACTCTGTCACTTATTAGCTGTGTGACTTTGGACAAGTTACTTAATTTCTCTGAGCCTCATTTTCTTCATCAATGTGATCAGGTTAATAAAAGTATTACTTCTTTGGGTTATTATGAGGATTAAATGAATATAACATAAAGTGCTTAGAACAATGCCTAGACGGTAAGCACTCTTTGAGTTAGTTCTTAATAATTGTTATGATTGTTACTGGTGCCTGGCACATAGTTGGCACTCAGTAATATTTGAGTGGTCAGAGTTGTGTTTTAAATTATCAAAAAAAAAAATTATCCAGCAAGTGTTTATATACTGTCGTATGCCACTCGAGAGTGCTTTAAGAAGCTTATGGTCTCCTAAGGGAAATATAAGGCATATTATAAAACAGTTAAAGGTAGAAAATTATGATGATGTGGCAGTGTGGTGTAGATGAAGTGCCTTGGTAATTCAGAAGCATGCTAGTTCAGAAATACTTCTACTTAGAGCCAGATTTGTTTTGAGGAAAGGAAATGAGCTTTGGGGCAGAATATAACTCTGTGAAAATGAAGGGTGAGGCATTCTAAACATTGGAAACAGTCTGAGGAAAAAAGCTAAGTTATGGAAAAGTGTGGTTATGATAGTTTATGGGGAATGGTAAATCATTCTACAGGAAAGACAGGAGAATTAAGTCTCTGGTCAAACTCGAGTTTACCAGTAGTATCACAGTTGGGAATTTCCTGTAATAGTCTTAGTAACTTTAGAGTAGTGATCAGCTAGCTGTCTTTGTTCTAGACAGAGCCTTGCTACTCAATATATGCTCCATAGACCAGGCAGCATTAGGATCACCTGGGAGCTTTTTAGAAATTCAAAATTTCAGTTCTCCCCCTGACTTATAGAATCAAAGTCTGCAGTTTACATAACTTCTGGGTGATCTGTTTCCATATTAAATTTTAGGAAGCACTGGTCTAAAAGACAGTGCAAATGTGTATGTAATATGAAATTAAAAATAACAAATTTGAGTAATCTGTCACTCACTCTTAAGCATATCCATTAAGAAAATGTCCCCTTTCTGAGCTAAGTAATTTAAGCTTGCATGATTTTGGGTGGTGGTAGTGGAGAATAAGAATCATTCATAATGTAATTTTTTTTTAAGATCCTGTCTCTTACCAAGAAAGACTTTCAGCTTCTGCCACAGTTTAGATTTTTATTAAAGTAGCAATAAAAATTTCAGTGAAAACTTACTGTTGATATATTAAATGCGTTTTTAGGCATAAATCACTTCCCTATTAAGGATGAGTAATATTTCCCTTTTAAAAGTATATGCTAAAAAAAAAAAAGTATATTCTTTTTATAGCAACTCGAATGATTAGCACTGCTCAAGCTCTTCTTCCAATAGAAAGCTAATGCCTGTCTCAGCTTGCCAGCTCTTTAACACCATTTTTGATGTGGTGGTAGTGGTGGTGGAAAGGAAATGAGGTTGAGGAGGTCTAGCAGAAAAGTTTCACGTAGAAGTAGAATTGTGCGACACCACTATGATGTGGTGATGTGAGCAGGGAGTGGGGAAGATTGTCACACGAAGCCAGTGCCTGCCTGAACGTGTCGTCTGTGACATCTCCGTGGGTGGTGTGGTGATGGTGATGGTGGGTCTGAGGGGGTGGGAAGCAAGGGTAAATCATGCTCAAACCAAGTACTTTCAGTTTCTAGACGACCTTTTTAACTTTAGAATGTAGCCATTGTTTTGCTAATAGAATCCTATTGCCTCCCTTCTATACAAATATTTGATGAAATAAAATAAATACCTCTTGGTTTTCTAGCCTTGTACCTGCCTCTAAATGTTCTTTCTTATAAAACGAGTTTACGTTGTGAAACTAATTTGGTGATTATTGCCTTTTCATTCAAGAAATACTTGTTTAGCATCTTATGTGCAAAGCATTGTGTGTATACAGAAATAAGTTAGATGAGTTCTGTACTCTTAAAAGCCTTCCTTATGTTCCGATCTGGAGAAGTCAGAAAGGTTAAAAAGAGTAATAGCTAACATTCTCTAGTGCATATTATGTTCTAAGAGCTCAAGTTATTTTAATCCTCACAATAACCATATAGGTTAAATAATACCAACATTTCCATCTTGCATGTGGAAAAAACCTGAAATACGGAGAGGTCGTCAGTAAGCAGAGCCAAGATTCAAATCCAAGCAGTCAGACTCCAGACCTTGGACCTCTTGACTTATGCTAATGAGCAATCTTGCAAAGAAGGATGTTAGCAGTGCTGGGAGCCAGGAAGAAAGAGAAAGAGTACTAATGTTAACTGAAGGCATCCTATAGATCATTGCAGAGAAATTGAAATTTTAGCTGATCCTAGAAGGATAATTTTCAGTAAGTAAATGAAGTCTTCCAACTCAGGGAGGAGCTTGAAGTTAAGTTTCCAGGTCATAAAAATCATTCATGCCCTTCAACAAATCTTTACTGAGATCTTGCTTACTGTGTGTAAGATACTATACTAGGTACTAGAAATGCAGAGACAAATGAAACTCTGAATTTTCCACAGTAAGGAAAGTTACAAAAAGAGTTATGTGGGCAGAAGGCAGGTTATAATGAGTTTAGGAACAAAGGAAGGTTAAAGATATGTAAACAGTGTATTTAAAGTGAAAGTGTTAGTCACTCAGTTGTGTCCGCATGGACTGTAGCCATGAAGATCTCCAGGGGAGCTTCCCAGCGCAGGGATTGAACCCAGGTCTCTTGCATTGCAGGCAGATTCTTTACCAGCTGAGCCACCAGGGAAGCCCAAGAATATAGGAGTGGGTAGCCTATCCCTTCTCCAGCGGATCTTCCTGACCCAGGAATCAAACCAGGGTCTCTTGTGTTGCAGGCAAATTCTTTACCAGCTGAGCTACCAGGGAAGCCAGATAGTGTGAAGATATGTATGTAAAGTGAAAGTGTTAAGTCACCCAGTTGTGTCCGACTCTTTGCGACTGCATGGACTGTCACCCGCCAGGCTGCTCTGTCCATGGAATTCTCCAGGCAAGAATACTAGAATGGGTTGTCATTTTCTCTTCCAGGGGATCTTCCCGACCCAGGGATTGAACCCCTGTCTCCTGCATTGCAGGCAGATTCTTTACTGTCTTAACCACTAGGGAAGCCCTATAGTGTATGTAACCTACTCTTAAAGGTTGGTTACAAATGCAAAGAATGACTTAGGATCATGTTTTAGGGATGGGGCTTTGTTTTTGTTGTTTTGGTCACTCAGTCCTGTCCAACTCTTTTGCAACCCCATGGACTGTAGCCCACCAGGCTCCTCTTTCCATGAGATTTTCCAGGCAAGAATACTGGAGTGCCATTAGAAACTTATTTCCTCCTCCAGGAGATCTTCCTGACCCAAGGATCGAACCCACATCTCCACAGCTCCTGCATTGCAGGCAGATTCTTTACTGTTGAGCCACTAGAGAGGGGACAAGGGAAGCATTTTTTAAGATGAGTAAATATATTTGTAGGATAGAAGCAGAGGAAAGGGAGAAATGGGTGAAGAATAAGGCTCATGGGAAAGTGTGAGCTTCCAAAGATAAGCTAGAACACATCATGGAAAGTTTCAAATGCTGTGGTAAGGAATTTTGACTTCATTCTATAGGCAGAAGGGAGCCACTGAAGGTTTATAAAGAAGGAAATGACATAGTTCAGGTTTTGAAAAGGTAACTCTAATAGTCATATAAGAGATGGTATAATTTAGAATCGTTAGTAATAATAAAATAAAAACCAATTAACCTTTATTTGATCATAGGCTAGATATTGTACCTGAAATATCCCATTTTATCCTCCTAACAGTCTTTTAAGGTAGTATTAGCAAACTCTTTTGGTAAAGGACGAGATAGTAAATGTTTCAGTCTTTGCAAGCCATACAGTCTCTGTCAGAACTATTTAAGTCTGCTGTTGTAGCACAAAAGCAGCCCCAGAAAATACCATGGTTATGTTCCAATAAAATTTTATAAAAACAAGTAGTAGGTCTTATTTATTAACCCCTGCTAGTGCCCTTTATGAGAAGGCAATGGCACCCCACTCCAGTACTCTTGCCTGGAAAATCCCATGGACAGAGGAGCCTGGTGGGCTGCAGTCCATGGGGTCACTAAGAGTCGGACACGACTGAACGACTTCACTTTCACTTTTCACTTTCATGCATTGGAGAAGGACATGGCAACCCACTCCAGTATTCTTGCCTGGAGAATCCCCAGGGATGAGGGAGCCTGGTGGGCTGCCGTCTATGGGGTCACACAGCGTCGTACACGACTGAAGTGACTTAGCAGCAGCAGTGCCCTTTATAGTTTAGAAAGCTGTAGTGAAGCTTTTGTATATTACTTATTGTAATATTATAATAAAATTTTTGTAATAAAAGCTTATTGTATATGGTAATAAAAGCTTATTGTATATTATTTACCTCTTTTTGCTATGGTGGGATAATGAGAATAGAATCATCCTTAGGCAGAAATACCATGTAATCTCAGGGAAGCATCCTTCCTGTAAGAGGTTCACTAGATACAGCTATTTATGCACAACAATTTAACTGCATTCTGCAAAACATCCATTTAACTTTTTATTACAATTGCTTTCCAATAGAATGACCCCTGGAATGAAACTGCTTTGAGAGCAGGGACTTTGTTTTATTTACTGTTCTGTCCCTAATGTCTTGCACATAGTGACCACTCAACAAATAGTTGTTAAATGAATAGAATACTGACTCTCATAATTCTGGTGACTGAGAAACTGTACAAACACTTAAAGAACACTGACCTTTTTTAAAGATACCTCTATAGTAAAGAAGATGTGGTATATACACACAATGGAATATTACTCAGCCATAAAAAGAATGAAATAATGCCACTTTCAGTAACATGGATGGACTTAGATGTTATCATACTAAGTGAAGGTAAGTCAGACAAAGGCAAATAACCACATGATATCACTTATATGTGGACTCTTAAAAAGTACAAAGTGAAGTTATCTATAAAATAGAAATGGACTCACAGACATAGAAAACCAACTTATGGTTACCTAAAGGGAAAGAGGGAAATAACTTAGGAGTTTGGAATTAACAGATACACTACTATACACAAAATAGGTAATCACCAAGGAGCCACTGTATAGTACTGAGAACTATGTTCAGTATCTTGTAATAACCTATAATGGAAGAGAATCTGAAAAAGGATATATATATATATATACATACATATATATGTATACATATATGAAACTGAATAGAAATAGACCCTCAGACATAGAAAACAGTCTTATCGTTACCAAAAGAGAAAGGTGGGAGGGGGATAAATTAGGAGTTTGGGTTTAACATATACATGCTACTATATGTAAAATAGATAACCAAGAAGGACCTACTATATAGCCATGGAACTATACTCAATATATTGTAATAACCTATAAGGGAAAAGAATCTGAAAAAGAATATATATATAACTGAATCATTTTGCTGTACCCCTGAGGTGAATATAATATTGTAAATCAACTGTCCTTCAATGGAAACATTATTGAAAAAAAAAAAACAAAACGTCTTTAATAAGTAAAAAAAAAGATACTTGTAAAACTTCAGCTCCCCCAGATTGATTGTTTTCTCATTTATCTTGCCCGGATTTCCTTTGTTCTGGTACAGCTTCCTCTCTTTTACCCAGCTGGTTTCTGATGTTAAACTGAAGCTGTCAGGTGCTGTATCTGCAAAGACCCTATGCCATGCCACCCAGAAACATTCAGCATTCCAGATTCAGTCTTCCAGCACTCTGTGTTACTTATGTTAATTATTCTTTAGACTTTTACCTGTCCTACATTCCTTACCTCATTCTCTTCCATATTAGGAAGTGGGTTTCACAGTAAAGAAACTGACCGGTGAATGAAGTTGTTTCAGTTAGTCTTTCCAACAGCCTTACTTTGTGGACACTATTATCCTATGAAAGTGAAAGTGAAGTTGCTCAGTTGTGTCCAACTCTTTGCGACCCCATGGACAGTAGCCTGCAGCAGGCTCCTCCGTCCATGGCATTTTCTAGGCAAGAGTACTGGAGTGGGTTGCCATTTCCTTCTCCAGGGAATCTTCCCGACCCAGGGATCAAACCCAGGACTCCCACATTGTAGACAGATGCTTTAGGGAAACTAATGCTTGCCTAGTAACAAGTGGAGATGGGATTTGAACCTACACCCTCTACCTTCAGAGCTTTTTTAAAAATCGATATCTAGATTGTCAGTTACCTTCTTTCTGTACTTTTAATTTTTTAAATTATTTTTGGCTGTGCTGGGGCTTCATTGCTGTGTGTGGGCTTTCTCTAGTTGCAGCAGACAGGGGCTACTCTTGGTTGTGGTGTGCACGGGTCTCGTGGTGGTGGCTTCTCTTGCTGCAGAGCACGAGTTCTGGGTGTGCTGGGCTTCAGTAGTTGCAGCATGTGGGCTCAGTAGTTGGGGCTCGTGGGTACTAAAGTGTGTGGGCTTCAGTAGTTGTGGCACATGGCATGTGGCATCTTCCTGGATCAGGGATCCAGCCCATGTCCCCAGGATTGGCAGGTGGATTCTTATCCACTGTACCACCAGGGAAGTCCCAGACCTCTTTTATTTTTCCTTCCCAGACCTCTTTTAACTACTCTATTATTTCACTTCCTTTTTACTCCTAAGCCTGTTTATTCCCAAGAGGTAAGTTTTAGCCTGTCGTTGAAACCTGCATCTTATTTTCAGTACTACCTAGATATTTCCTTGGTTTTTTTTCCTTTCTCCAGTCCCCACCATGTCTCTGGATGCCCTTAGGGAAAATCAGTGGTCTAAATAAAACCTCTTGGAGAAACTGTGAAATTTTCACACTAGAAATTTTGGTTAGAGCAGCATGTCTTAACCGCTGTGATGTTACAGCTGACCAGGCTTTCTCCCTCACTCAGTTCCTTTCCACTCAGCAATTGTTCACTGAGTAAGCAAACCACTTGCTAGGCGCTGTCAGGCGCTATGACTTGGACTCTGCCTTCATAGAACTTGAGGGTCCTTTCGAGCAGTCACTGCTGTGCCTTCACTATCACTTTAGTCAATCTCTTCCCTTTCCTTTTCTCTTCTAAACTAGAGCTTACTTGGGCCTTGTGGGTATTTTCTTGACAACCTAAGCCCTGAGTGTCATTGGCTTTATGTCATTTATCTTCTGTCACTTAATGATTATCATCAGTCATCATAGTTGATTTGTGATTTTTGTTTAAAAATTATTTTTACCTAAAAATGTAAGCGGATGGTTGAAGAAACTTCAAATATAACTTAAGTATGTGCACTAAAAAATAAAAATCATCCTTTATCTCCTCAGTATGATCTATTATTAATGCTTCTAGATACTTTCTATTAATACATAAATTTTTTTTACACAAATGGTACTTTAAAGCTTGACATTTTCATTTAGCAGTATATTTTATGTATATTGTCATGTCAGTACGTAAAGATTACTTCCTTCTTTTTTAATGCCTGTATAGTATTCTAATCTATGAATTATAATGTAAATATTTAACAAGTCTTTTATTTGATGGGTATTTAGATTCACATACACATAAAAGTAGATGTCCTTTTATGTGAATTTTTGCTCAACCAAATTGAGTATACTTGTAAGATAAGTTTCTAGAAGTGGATAGTTGGAGTAATGAAAATTTTTACTAGATATGATCAATTAATTACCCTTTGAAAAAGTTGTACTGAGAACTCAGCCGTTTTTCCTATTCTTGTTTCCTTCCCTTCTGGACAACACTGAGCATTATCATTCTTTTCTGGGGGTTGGGGGGTGCTGTCCTGTTGGGCTTGCATTCCTAAGCAGTATCCTAGTTCCCTAACCAAGGATTGAACCTGCACCCTCTGCAGTGAGAGCAGAGTCCTAACCACTGGATCCATCTCGAGGAATACTCCCAATCATTATCATTCTTAATCTTCATTCACTGATAGATTTAAAAAGTAATAGCTCCTTGTGTTAGTATACATTTCTCTAATTATGAGGGAGAGCACATTTTTATATGATTAGCCCTTTATTCTTATTTTTCTGTGGATTTTTACTTTTTTTTTATGTACATGCTTTTTGCTTATTTTTCTATTGGGTTCTTTTTCAAATTACATATTTAGAAGAGGTTTTTTTTATGTTAAGCAAGTTAGCTCTCTGTCCTCTAGTAAATGTGGGTATTCCCAACCCCAATTCATTGATTGGAAATTACAGACCTTCGTATTGGGTAGTTCAGCCTACTTACTTTCTAGATGAGGAAACTGAGGAAACCATAGGGTTTGTGACCTTTTTGTGTGTGTGAGCATGTAGACAGATAATGGCCAAGCTAAACCAGTATCAAGTTTCCTTGGTTCCAGCTTGGTGCTTGTTCCATTATACCATGCTGTTTTTAAAGGCTTGCTCCCTTCCCTCTTCCACCAATGCTTGTTACTACCGGATCTTGCCACAGCCAGATATTTCATGATAAACTTAGAATTTAGAAGAGTGGTATTAAAGTTTGAGAAACTACAGTGTTATTCAGGACAGTAGACTTTACAGGTGTTGGACTGTCTCTAATGCATGCACAACTACACTAGTTATGTTCATGTCCTTTTCATTTGTTTAAAAAAAATCTGTTTTGTTTTGTAGGTTCATGGGTGTGTGTGTACATCAAGGACAGTTGCATGCACTCACAGAGGTAAGACTTCAATAAGCATGTTGAAGTGACTTCTTTGCCTTAGTTTCAGCATTTATGGTTCCACTGTAATTGTTACTCACATATGTATGCAAAATATGTATTCATTTATGTTTATGCAAAAGGGCATTGTTAACAAAGCTTTCTTCTGTAGCCTTGGGACAGTTTGCCATATCTCTTAATACTCTTGGATTCCCTGATAACACTTGGCGAGAACTCTGGGATAGAGTCAGGGATGCCTGGCGTGCTGCAATTCATGGAATTACAAAGAGTCGGACATGACTGAGTGACTGAACTGAACTGGGAATGAGTGCTCAAATATTATATTGGTTGTTGCTGGCTGGATGACCCCTCCTAAACTAAGGGATGATGTCACTTGGCTGCATGCTATAAGAAATGTGTGGGGTCCTGATCTAAAATTCCACTGTTGCTGCTCTAGTGTCCTGATTGGAGGAAGGTACTCCTTGTAGAGTTTACATCTCTAATCTCATTTCATTTTCAGTCTCTTCTAGGCAGGTAAATATGTAGTGGTCACTACTTAGGGCCTCTGAGGACCAGAGAATCTCCTCTTAAACAAATGCTTCCCAAATTCAGGTACTAGGTTACCAGCTTCATAATTTGCTTGGGTCGCTTCTTAAAAATTTGGATTCCTAGAATACTCTAGGTTTAGTAGGTCTTCATAAGGCTCCTAGGTATTCTTGAAAACTCTTCAGATTCTATGTTCTAGAATGATTTCACATTTCTCCTTGAGAAGCACCAGAATACAAAGTGAAGAATTTAAGAAGGAAAATTGTTCAACAGAATTTGCAAGAGCATTGGTTTCGTACTGGCTTGGTACCTGATATTAATCCTTAATATATTATCAAGGAGGGTCCCATGTGCCTCACTCAATGTCTTTTTTCTCAATTACTGAGAACACCAGAATGTGGAATGTGTATGGCTATGTCCTGCCTCTTATATGGAAGGCCAAAGAAAGTGGGTTAGTGAGGTAGTGAAGAGCATGGGCTCTGTAGTGTTGATTGCCATATCTCTTAATATTCTTGGATTCCATAATAACTAATTGAATCTAATAATTGAATCTCCCTGTGCTGCAATGTTTTCATTTGTAAGACAGGAATAATAATAGTAGTACCTATCCCAAGGAGTCTAGATAGAGAAGAGGACTATAGCTGAGTGTTAAAGTATTTGAATTTTTAAAGTCTGGTGGGAAAGGCAGATTAAGGAGTAGCTAGGGAAATAGGAAGAACACCAGGAGTGTGTTGGCCTGGAATGGAAAGGAAGGGGTTTCAAGGAGAAAGAAGTAATTATGTAGTTGTGGCAAATGCTGTTGGTTAAGATTATGACCACAGTGATACTGTGAGGATGTAAAATGTTTTTTTAACACAGTAACTGGCATACAGTAATTGCTTAATACATTTTAACTATTATAGCATTAACAGTGACCAGTCCCTCCTGAACTCCTCGAATTGTCAGTAGTTTTCATTTAGTACTTAATTCTGTACTGCTGTTTATGTCATTAAAATTTTAAAACCTTTTACAAAGTATAAAGAAAAGCACACATATGAAAAATGTGTATCTCACTAGGTTTTCACAAAGGAACACACCCATAACCAGCATCCTGGATCAAGAAATATTTTCTGTGTATTTCTTTTCTCAGAAGTGAGCATATATATATTCCTCAAAGATAAAACTCTCTCCTCTCAAGCCTTCTATCCACCAGAGCTCTGACACCAATCATAAACTCTTGTGAAAGTATTTGTTTCACTCCCTGTTTATATCATTGTTTTCTGAAATGTGAGTTCATTGGAAGGGCTTGTGTATTGGTTTTACTGACAAATAAGAATATGCTTTAAAACCTGTGATCATGCCTCAAATTTGAAAGTGGATGTAGCCAAAAGGGCAGAAATGGATGATTTACGTAGTACAACATTCTTCTGGACATGTTGCACTTAAATAATATTTTCTGTTGCTTAGTAGCTTATTTATAGTCATATGCAAGATACAGTAAGTGCTTTGTGAGTATATTTCTGTATAATTAATGAGATATTGATACAACTTATCATATTAATAATCTTTATTATTATATTAATAGGCCAAAGGTCATGAAGCCCAAATATCCAAATGTTCTTGCTTGTTTTCATAAGGAGATCAATAAAGGCCATCATGGCATAGATTTCTGGAAACTCCTAGGTTTAATGGTCTGATAATTTGACTTGAAAGCACAACTGTTGGTTTCACTAAGGATCGTAAAGATAAATTACAAATAACATCAAGCACACTGCTTAGAGCTTGGGGTTGGTGGAATGCCTGTCCTCCACAGTAATGTGAGCACCATTCCTTATTTCTCTCAAAATAGTTTGTCAGTAATTACAGTAGAGAAGCATAGCTCTTATTGATGCCTATAAAGTATTGATATTATTAAGAAGAATATTTCTCACATACAATGGTGATGGACCTCAGCCATTTCTACAAGTGTTCATTGTCATTGTAGACATTAATTGAACTTGGAACAGACATTTACAAGTGTTTTTTTGAACTACTTATAGTGAGCATAGACTTCTAAGTTTTTAAGCAAATTAGTATTTGTTAAAGAGAAAGCAGTTTGATGAGTTGAATTAAGAATCTGAAAGTATGTCTTTGACTCAGAAGACCTAACCTTGTCTTTCATTTAGTCACGAGTATCAAGGAAGTGGAAATCTTTGGTTTTTAAAGGCAGAAATATAACCCTATGGTCAGTTAGCTATTGCTGTGTAATATTCAACCACAAAACCATGCAACAGTAAACATTTATTTCTCATACCTTTGGAGGTTCTGCTAAGCTGAACTGGGCCCAGTGGCCCAGTTGGGCAGTTTTGCTGCTCACCTATCTGCAGGTCTGCTGGTGGTCTGCTCTAGGGTGAGCTTTGTGTGGGCACTTTGCTTCAGCTGTTTCCCATTGTCTTCTGGGACCGGTGGGCTAACTTGGACTCGTCCTTCTTAAGATGATACCAGACTAGCAAGAGTGTGCCAGCACATTTATACAAGTGCTTTTCATGACCCTGCTTATGTTCCAGTTTGGTTGGCTAATATCTGATTGGACAAAGCAAGTCACATGCCTGAATCCACACTGGGAGCACACTGCAAAGTTCTTTGTGTCAAAGAACATTGTTTCAGTAAGGGGTGAAGAATTGGAACCTTTTGCAACCTTGTTGCAATATCTCATACCCTATAAACATCCCAGTTAGCACATTATAATTATTTGTCTTTTCTACCCTACTTGAGGGTAAAGACTAGCTCTCATTTTAAAAATCATAGCTACTAGTTATTAAGCACCCACTGTGGGCTGAGTGCTATGCTTGTTGCTCTATATATTAGCTATAGTTCTCACAATTCTGTAGTTCTATTTCTTCTATTTTATAGATGAGACAACAAGGCTTAGAGAAATTAAGTGACTTCCTCAAAGTAGGATTTGGATTTAGGTTCATCTGACCTCAAAGTCTATACGCTTTCTATTGCAACATGCTGTCCTTAATTCACTTATGTATTCCCCATAGTCCTGAACACAGGTTCTTGTATGTGTAACACATGTAGTATTTGTAGAATTCATTTCTGACTAACTTTGTATATTTTGTGTTATTTGGGAAAGCTGTTTTCTGGTTATTGGATATATTAGAATGTATTTGGGTGCAAGTAACAGAAAATAGTTAAATGACCTTAAACAACAAAAGGACTCATAAACTGAAATTCCAGCTTATTAGTTAGAGCTTGGTTTAATTCAGCAGCTAAATAGACGTTATCCAGAGACCCCCCCCCCCACCTCTCCCCATATCTTTGTTCTATGCTTACATTGTCAGCTTCGTCCTAAGGTTAGCTCTTATTCATAATCAAAAAGTAGCTGCCACCAACTTACAGGCTGTTTTCTATTCCATATTCAGGTAGGGGGATGTCAAAGAAAGAGAGGAGAGAGATGCTTACAGACAGATTACATGTCATCTCATAATGGTTTTTATGGTTTGGTTTTGGGATATTTTTTGTTTTTTACTTTGTTAAGAAAGGTACAAGGAGGGAAATATCCTCATATCAAACAGTTTGGAGAACTCTTTTTTTTTGGGGGGGGGGACCTCTTTGTACAGAACCTTTTAGTGCCTAGAAGATTGGGAATTTGGTGGATGAGCTGAGTTGTAGGGTAGGGGCCTCAAGTGACAATACTCTGGTCAAGGGAGTCAGCAAAAGAATTGGTAGGACGTTTTGGGGTCTTTCTTGCCATTTCTGCCGTGGAAAAACTATTCTTTTTTCCACTGTGGCAATAAGAGCCACTTAGTTATAAAAAGGGGGCTTCCCTGGTGGCTCAGTGATAAAGAGTCTGCCTGCAATGCAGGAGATGTAGATTGAATCCCTGGGTTGGGATGATCCTCTGGAATGGCAACCCATTTCAGTATTCTTGCCTGGAGAGTTCCCTGGACAGAGGAGCCTGGCAGGCTACAATCTGTGGTGTCGCACAGAGTCGACACGACTGGAGCGACTGAACGCGGCATGGCAGCTATAAACAGAGCGATTGCTTGGCCTCTTGACAGCAAAGTCACCCCAGCCAGTCAGGTACTTGGTGCTGAAAGAAGTGCTCTTCACTGATGAGGGAAGGTTCAGCCCTGCAAGTGGCTGAAGAGAATTTTTAATTCACAAAGCCCTCATCCTCTTCTTACTCACCATTTCTACCCCCTTCCCCACCTTCTTTATTAAAGAAGAGTTACTTTGGAAATTCCTTGTTTATATGGGTTGATACGTGTTGTTTCTGAGTCAGTTTCTGTCAGATCTCTAAGAAGTCTTGTATAATCAGAGAGCTTACAATGAAAGGAAACTCTGTGGGTTCAGTAACCAAACTCATGCATTATTTATAAAAACGAGCAGCCAGACCCCGATTCCAGTTTCTTGGTGTGCTGTGATATTGCCATTGGTTTTGTCTACTGCTTTTCTTATTTTTGTGTGACCCAGTAGAGTATTCTCCTGGTCTAACTTACCTTGCTGCTACTGCTAAGTTGCTTCAGTTGTGTCTGACTCTGTGCGACCCCATAGACGGTAGCCCACCAGGCTACCCCGTCCAAGGGACTCTCCAGACAAGAGAACTGACCTTGAGCCAAATGCAAAGTTGTTTGGTGCCTGCCTTGAGTTAACTTTGGCAGCATAGCCATGCCCTCTATCTTTCAAGCATGTGGCTGCTTTTCTTGTCCCTGGTCTGCCTTTGTTTCAGTTTGATATGTTACTACATAAGTAATCTTCATTAGGCATACTTTGATAAAGTGATGCTTCTGTTTAGTATTCTAGACTTTCTCTAATCGGATTTCAGAATTCAAATTGCTCCCTTTAGTTAGGTGGGTCTTTTTGCTATCTTCTACATGTGCTGGCCTTAGATATGCCTTCCAGGACCTGGGATGCCCTTGTCTCTCTTCTCCCTTCCACTTTCCAAGTTATGTCAAATTCCAAGTTCTCTAGCGAAGGTCAGTCTCTTAAATAGGGTCTGTATAATGATACCCTGTGTGGCTGGGTCCATAGTACATGTAGAAGCTGCATTAACTCCAGTGGAAAGAGCCAGCAGTCAAAAATAGTGTGAAATGTTACATCTCAAGTCCTTTCACAATTAGAAGTTTATTCCATTTATACTTGTAAAAATAGCTAAAGCATTCCTATGAATACATGTTGGCGTCTTCTTTACTTCTGAAAAAAATGCAGCTTTTATTTAACTTTTTGGTTTGGTCATTTAGTAATTTTAAAAATCTCTAAATAAATTGTGGTACATGTTTTCTGCCCTTATTTTTAGTAACTCCTTAAGACATTTGAGAAACAAGAATTTGAGGTTGGCAGCCTAACCTACAAATAATAGAAGAGTTCATTTAATTTACTTTTTTCTTAAAGAAGTTTCCCCCTGACTTGCTAGCATGCCTCTAGCTCATTTAGTTATTAAAGAAAAAAATTTACTGGCTCCCACTATGTGTCTTGCACTATTCCAGGTACTGGGAATATAGTGTAGTGTTAGTTGCCCAGTCGTGTCCAACTCTTTGAGACCCCATGAACTATAGCCTGCCAGGCTCCTCTGTGCATGGGATTTCCAAGGCAAGAATACTGGAGTGGGTTGCCATTTCCTTCTCCAGGGGATCTTTCCAACCCAGGGATAGAACCCAGGTCTCCTGCATTGCAGGCAGATTCTTTACCATTTAAGCTACAGGGAAGACTCTAGAATATAATAATGAACAAATGATGATCTCTGCCCTCATGGAAATTACATTGTAATCATCAAGGGTGGGAGAGGAGTTAGACTAAACAAGAAAACAAAGTGTATATATGATCTTATGTGCTCTAGGGTCTGCAGTTTTAAGTGTGTGGATAGAGAAGATATTGCAGAAGAGATAAAAATTAAGGAGGTAATGGAACTAGTTATGTGAATATCTAGGGAAAAAGTGTTCTAGGCAGTGGAAACAGCAAGTGTGAAGATATGGAGGGAGAAATGCCTGGTGCTGGGTGTGGTCAAAGAACTCTGAAGATGTGGCTGCAGCAGAAGGAATAAAAAGAATAGTAGTAGATGGAAGTCAGAGAAGAAACATGGGCCAGAGCCCGCAAAGTGCTTTATAGACCATTGTAAGAGTTTCCTCTTTTAGTCAGGATGAATTGAGAAGTCTTTGGAAGTTTTTGAGTAGAATTACGACATGATGTGACTTACCTTTTAACAGGATCACCCTGGCAACTGTGTGGTAAATAGACTGAAAAGGAGGCAAAGGTGAAAGCAGAAAGACTAGTTAAGAGAGACTATTGCAACAGAGTCCATGCAATAAATAGAGACTATTCAAAAAAGGTGAGAGGTAATGGTGACTTACTTGGATCAGAGTGGTAGCAGTGAACCTCTTGATTTTAGATCTATTTTGAAAGTAGAGAAAACAAACTTTCCTGATGCACTGGGTGAGGGGTGTGAGAAGATGAAATAATTCAAGGATAACTGAAGTTTTTGGCCTGAACAACTGAAAGATAGAGTTTCTGTTAATGGAGATGGGAAAACTTCAGGAGGTACAAGATGGAAGATAATCAAGAGGCCAGCTTTGAACAGATTGAGTTTGAGATATTTACTGAACATCCAAGTGGAGATAACTTCATAAAGCATCTGGATTTCAAGGAGTGCTCTGAATGATAGCTTCCTTGTACAGATACTGTTTATCAGATTTTTCACTAGAAAACATTTTATTGATTTAGAAGGAGGCGTTTTTCAACTGCTTGTATCACTTTCTGCGTAATAATAATGAAAATCATTAAGCTGTTTTTCTTATTTCAGTGAGCCAGGTCCTACTAAGCCTCTCCTTTGGGGTGGGGGGGATACATTAGCATACAATCCCACAGAATATGTGGGATTTTCCCATTTTACAGGTGAGAAATCTGAGGCTGAAAAAGAAGTTAATTTACCTGAGGTCTCTTAGCTAAGTAGTGGAACTGGGATTGACTCAAGTTCTACCTGACTATAATCCCATTTACTCAACTTTAAGCTCCTTGATCCTGACTATTTTGTTCAGTGTTGAATCTCACGTAACTGGCATGCAATAAATATTTGTTAGGTGAATGGATAAATAGATGAATGAGTGGACACTGCTTCCCAACACTTGAACTTCCAGCCATTAAGCTGTTAGCCACAGACATCTGCCTCTTTCAGGGTGGTTTTGGGCAACTGACAAATCTTTTCAGTGATTGATAGTGATAGGACAAAGGATTTACAAAATGCTTCAGGAGACTTCTAGCTAATCTTTCTTTCAATCCTCTCCATGCCTGTGAAACTAGTATGGCATTTGAATTCATAGAACCCCTTGTGAGTTTAGGCTAAACCTGTTTCTAACAGAAATTTTGACAAATATGTTTTTCTTAATTTGATAGGTGGTATCATCCATCAGAGTTGGATCTGTGTTGACTCAAGAGCTTCTCCTACTTTGGATTCTGTAGCAAATAGGACAATGGTGGGAGGATGGACCTCTCACACATTCTTACTACTTTAGGGCATTTCAGCATTCCTATACTTGATACCTAATCACTGGCTCTACTCTGTGTTTCCTTGCTGTTTATGTTGCTCTTCTCTTGTTATCACAGTTGCCATTGCTTGCTTACATAGTAGGTTCTTAGATCAATGATTTCCAAAATGAATCATAAACTTTTATTTCCTCAACGTGCTCATTTTAGTACACTTCGACTTCTCATAGTAATTGCTCGTGTCTATATCCTATTCAACAAATAATTATTAAGAAGATACTTTGTGTCAAGGGCTAGTTTAGATGAACTTCCAAAAGGAGAAACTGCTCTGTGAAGGTGGCAGAACAATTGTCTAAAGCCTTCTGTAGTGCTTGGCACAAGTAACTCCTTAATAAATGTTTATTAAATTAATTAATAACTTGTAAAAGTATTAGTATAGTGCTTAGCTTTTCTAAAACTAGAGTTCTCTTTCCCTTCTTCCTTGACCTCTCCCCTTTTTTACATCTTATCAATCATCATCCCCTGACCATTTTGCCTCCTTTCTATTTTGAATCCATTCACCTCAGGCGAGTTCCTTCTGCTATCATCATCTTTTGCCACAACCTTCTAAACTAGTCTCCCTATCAGTCTTGTTCCTTGCCTTGCATCCATATTGTCCGTATTGCCAGAGAGTTCCTGTTAAAATACAAATCTATTTTTTTAACCATCTGAGCAATTTTTAAGTGTACAATTCAATAGTTAGTATTAAATATGTTTATATTGTTGTGCAACAGGTTTTTGGATCTTTTTCATCTTGCAAAATTGAAATTCTGTACTATTAAACAACTCCCTATTTCCCTCTTCCTCCAGTCCCTGGTAACCACTATTCTATTTTCTGTTTCTATGATTTTGATTACTTAGGTACCTCAAAAAGTGGAATCTCTCAGTAGTTGTCTTTCTGTGACTGGCTCATTTTCTTAGCTTAATGTCCTAAAGGTTCACCCATGTTGTAACGTGACAGGATTTCCGTCCTTTTTAAATCTGAATAATATTCCATCACAAGTATATACATACTATATTTTACTTACCTATTCATCCATCTGTGGAAATTTGGGTTGCTTCCACCTGTTGGCTATTGTGAACAATACTGCTTTGAATAAGGGTGTGCGTGTGTCTCTTAGAGACCCCGTTTTCAATTTCTTTGGATGTATACCAAGAAGCAGAATTGCTAAATGATATAATAGTTCTATTTTTAACTTTTTTAGGAACCACCATATTGTTTTCTATAGTTATTGTACCATTTTACAATCATACCAATAATGCACAAGGGTTCTAATTTCTCTACATCCTTGTCAATGCTTACTGTTTTCTTTCTTTCTTGTTTTGAATAGTTGCATTCTAATGGGTATGAGGTGATAACTCACTGTGGTTTTGACTTGCATTTCTCCATTTCTCATTTGTTGCAGAGACCGTCCTTTTCCCTTTGATATACATGAGGGTTTATTTCTGGGCTTTCTGTTCTATTCCGTTAGTCTATATGTCTGTCTTTATGCCAATACCACAATGTTTAATGCAAAGCTAATTTTGTTTTTCCTTTCGTAAACCATTTTATGGATCCTCATTGCCCTCAGAGTAAAGTCAGAATGTCTAATCCCGGTCCTCATCATCTCTCTGTCCTCACTACTTGTTCTTTTCTGTTGGTTCTTGTCTCAGTTGTATACTGCAGCTGTATTCAACCTCTTTCTCCTTCAGTTCCACAAATGAGATGTGACCTTTTTCACCTTTGGGTCTCTGCTCCAGCTCTCCCTCGGCCTAGAACACAATCTTTCTATCTCCCATTGGCCTGGCCAAATCCTATTTAACCTTCAGGACTCAGCTTAGATATAACTTTCTCTGGGAAGTCTTTTCTAATCTCCCAAGATTAGTTAGACATCCCTCCTATATGCTTCCATAATACCATAGTATTTATGATTGACTTTAATTTACTTTTTGCTTGTGTATGCAGCAAAGTAATCTTACATGCTAGCAAAGTAACGCTCAAAATTCTGCAAGCTAGGCTTCAGTAGTATGTGAACCAAGAACTTCCAGATGTTCAAGCTGGATTTAGAAAAAGCAGAGGAACCAGAGATCAAATTGCCAACATCCGTTGGATCATAGAAAAAGCAAAAGAATTCCAGAAAAGCATCTACTTCTTCTTCATTGACTATGCTACAGCCTCTGACTGTGTGGGTCATGCTTTAGCAAACTGTGGAAAATTCTTAAAGAATAGAAATAGCAGACCACCTTACCTGCCTCCTGAGAAATCTGTTTGCAGGTCAAGAAGCAGCAGTTAGAACTGGACATGGAACAACAGACTGGTTCCAAATTGGGAAAGGAGTAGGTCAAGGCTATATATTGTCACCCTGCTTGTTTAACTTCTGTGCAGAGTATATCATGTGAAATGCTTGGCTGGAGGAAGCACAAGCTGGAATCAAGATTGCCAGGAGAAATATCAATTACCTCAGATACACAGATGACACCACCCTTATGGAGAAAGCAAAGAGGAAGTAAAGAGCCTCTTGATGAAAGTGAAAGAGGGGAGTGAAAAAGCTGATTTAAAATTTAACATTAAAAAAACGAAGATCATGGCATCTGGTCTCATCTGCTGCTGCTACTGCTAAGTCACTTCAGTCGTGTCCGACTCTGTACGACCCCATCCCTGGGATTCTCCAGGCAAGAACACTGGAGTGGTGCCATTGCCTTCTCCGCAGGTCTCATCACTTCATGGCAAATAGATGGGGAAACAATGGAAACAGTGACAGACTTTATTTTTTTAGGCTCCAAAATCACTGCAGATGGTGACTGCAGCCGTGAAATTAAAAGATGCTTGCTCCTTGAAAGAAAAGCTATAACCAACCTAGACAGCATTTTAAAAAGCAGAGACATCATTACTTTGCCAACAAAAGTCCATCTAGTCAAAGCTATGGTTTTTCCAGAAGTCATGTATGGATGTGAGAGTTGGACCATAAAGAAAGCTGTGAGTGAAAGTTGCTCAGTCATGTTCGACTCTTTGCGACCCCATGGACTATATATACAGTCCATGGGATTCTCCAGGCTAGAATGCTGGAATGGGTAGCCTTTCCCTTCTCCAGGGGATCTTCCCAACCCAGGGGTTGAGCCCAGGTCTCCCACATTGCAGGCGGATTCTTTACCAACTGAGCTATCAGGGAAGCCCAAAGGAAGCTGGGCGCTGAAGAATTGATGCTTCTGAACTGTGGTGTTGGAGAAGACTCTTACGAGTCCCTTGATCAAACTGGTCAATCCTAGAGGAAATAAGTCCTGAATAGTCATTGGAAGGACAGTGCTGAAGCTGGAGCTCCAATACTTTGGCCACCGAATGTGAAGAACTGAAAAGAACTTAGAAAAGACTCTGATGCTGGGAAAGATTGAAGGCAGGAGAAGAAGGGGGTGATGGAAGATGAGATGGTTGGTTGGTATCACTGACTCGATGGACATGAGTTTGAGCAAGCTCCAGGAGTTGGTGATGCACAGGGAAGTCTGGCATGCTGCAGTCATGGGGTTGCAAAGAGTCAGACATGACTGTGTGACTGAACTCAACTGACTTTGTATGTAGATTATAAATTCCTTGAGGTCAGGGTCTGTTTTGTTTGCATTGGCCTCCATTGGTTCCTTCATAGTGCCTGACAATGATAACTGCTTATCATATTTGTTGATTGATTAAATGAATAAAAAAATCAGTGGCATTTTCTGGCTCATAAGTATTCTGTGATTACCTCATTGATTATAGTGTAGTTTTGTAACCTTAGTGGCTTGTTAGAATTGCTTAGGAGTTTTTTTTTTTTACAAAGTACAGATGCCAGGACCTCACACAAGGCCTATTGAGTTAAAGTCTTGGGTGAGACCCAGGCATCTGTATTTGAAAATAGTAGGGCACCAGAGGTTATCTAGTGCCAGCTAGGGTTAAAACATGGAACTCAAAATAAACTCTTAGCCTGGTATCCAGTCGTCTGCTCTAGCCTGCCCTGTTTTCTTCTAGTTCTCTTCCTCCTTAACAAGTATTCTATAATTCAGGCAAACTAGGCTTTATGTGTTTCCTAAATGAAGTGTGTGTTTTCCTGTCTCCTTATTCATATTATTTCTTCAACCCAGAATACTCTTTTCTTTTATCCTATGGAAATCTTCCCCCTCTTCAAGGCTTGGCTCAAAGGCCACTTATTTCTGCATAAAACCTTTCCTGATTGTTTCCTTGCCATTGCTACACCTCCCTTAGGTAGTCAAAATGTTTTCCTCCATTGATCTTCTTTTACAGTTGTTTTTTTTTTTTTTTTTTGGTACCTCTCTTATACATTTCACCATGTATTGAAGTTATTTTTGCTTTAGTTTCCTTGCAGCAGTGTAAGCTCCTAGAGTAAAGGAGGAAAGGTCAAAAGACTTGTGTGCAGATCCCTATCTCAGATCCATTGAATAGCCAAAGGCAAGTTAGTTAAATTCTCTGGGCTTGGTTTCCTCATTCGTAGAAAAGGATGACAAGAATGTTTGAAGATCTTGCAAGGTTCAAATGAGGTAACTGTGAAAGTGCTTTGTAAAATCACTTGCTGGTTATTATATAATGGCAAACATGGTGTCTTACTTATCTGTATTCCTAATCTCCCAACAGTACCTTATGTTTAGAAGATACTTTTATAGGTATTGGCTGAATGATTGAATAGGGAGGAAAGGAAGCAAACAGTAAACATTTTATGTCATCAAAAAAATGAAACTGAGAAAAATCTTCCAGTGATTTTTAGTACCTGTACGAATGCGCATAATTTTTGCCTCATGAATGGAATAATTTCTAAATGGCTTCTTAAATTGTTCAATTGTAAGACCTCTTGCATTGTTATCCTTTTCTTCTGTAACTTAAATAATCTCTAAATGGCTTCTTAAATTGTTCAATTGTAAGACCTCTTGCATTGTTATCCTTTTCTTCTGTAACTAATTTACTCAGCAATTTCTTTTCTACCCAGACTAGCTAGTCAGTCAAATGTGTTTCTGATATGCTCAGAAGGAACAGAACTGAATACTGGACTTAGAGATAAAACAATAGACATTACTTGCCCAATAAATCTTTCAGTCAACTAAAGTGTTTGGGTGAGGAAATATTTTAATTTTTTTTTAAAATATTTTAATTTTTAACCAATAATTTGTTGTACTTGGCAGTATCAGGTACACTTTTTAAAAAATAACTTTTTTTCTGATTCACTTTTTAAAAAATAACTTTTTTTCTGATCATAAAATCACACATGCTCATTAAAGAAATAGCTAATATTTCTAGAATGTGAAGTTTGGCATGCATTTTCTTTTTTCACCCTGTGGCAACTTGACAACCCTATGAGATGTAGACATTATTGTTGCTATCTTATATAAAAAGAAGCTGAGAATTAGATTAAATAGTACCTGAAAAACTCTTCTTTCATTTTATCTACTTAGCCCAATTTTCAAGTCTTCGTTTAAATTTTCATTATATTGGCTTTTCCTAATGGTTCCCCCTGCATCTAGATCATTAGACTATTATTCTCTTTGATAGTACTCTTCCCTTATTCATTGTAGCAAATATCATAAAATATATTTCTTTATTTATTTGATGTTTGTTTATTGTCCCTCTCCCATATATCAATTCCAGCAGGACTGGGACCATGTTCTGTTTTGTTTACCATTAAGTAGCAGGTCATTGAAGAGCATGGGCTTGGTAGAGGAAGTGGTGGACCTCCTGCCTCCTAGTACAAAGTTACTGCCTTTGTATTAAGCTCAGGATGCTAAAAACCACATTCTTAGATGTTGGAAAGTTGGAGTGTTAGTCAAAGGGCACCACAATTAAGGAGGACAGTTGTGTTTAGTGTGATTATTCTCTTCCCTAACTTATTACTTTGGCCCCTAGGCAAGGATGTTATGGAAGGACTTCAATTGTATGATGTGGAGTTTAGCATGGACTGCCTTTCATGTCTATCCCACCATATTATATTGTTATTCCATACCCTTGGGCATTGTTTTTTTGATGAGTATCTTTGAAAAAATTATTGATCCATCCATGAAATCAGGAAGGAGAATGTACCTATGTTGATACTGACTAACTTATCCTGTACATAAATTCATAGAAATACTTTCCTGGGAATACATAAAAGATAAGGAAACACTCATGAAGATTAGAGAAAAGAATATTAAAAATTTGAGAGATAGTGGCTGGATCATACAGGGTCTTATAGACCATTGTGAAGATTTTGAATTTTATTTTAAATACAGCAGAAAGCAGTTGAAAGATTTTAGATAGGAGAACAGTAGGATGCAATTTGCATTTAAAAATAGCACTTTGGCTGCTGTGGAGAATAGATTGTAGAGGGACAAAAGTGAGGACAAGGAGACCAGTGTGGGGAAACATACAGATTATATGAGAGAATGTGGGTAGCTTGAACTGGAGTGGTATCTGTGAAGATTTTTAAAGGTCTCTTTTAGAAATAGAAATACAAGGTCTTGTGACTTTGATAAGAAAAAGAGTAAGGAATCAAATGAGGCCCATTTTCTAGGTGAGTGGTTGTTTCATTTACTGAGATTTGGAAAATTTGCAGAATGCTGATGGAATGCCTACTCAGCCATGTATGTGTTACCTGGGATTTTTTTTTTTAACATAACAATCAGAATAGTCTGTCTGTTGTGGAAGACCAGACTCAAGTCTTTGAGCTTTTTAAAGATAATACATCACTGCATCTTAAAGCCCTTCCTTGGACAAGACCTTTTTGGTCTAAGCTCTAAAGGCTGAGGTAGCTGATGAGAGTAGATTCATGGAGAGTGTAGAAGGGATCTCTATATGTAGATAAATGGTTGGAGATGCTTAATATATTCATTAATTCAATTACCTTTTATTGAAGCTTACACTGATCTAGCAATGGCATTGAATCTCAGTGAACTCAAGAAGTGAAGTTAATTGTGCATTAGAACCTTCTGAATTTATTTGGAAGAGGTTTCAGAATTCAGCAGCTTGGTCATTCTCTGCTTTTAGCCATTTAGAAAAATTTCTTAGAATTTAGCATCCCCAAAACCCCTTTGAGTGATATATCCAGATCTGCTGCTTTGTTTGAATTGAGAGTTGGCCTTAGACCAGCGTTAGCTGCTTCTCAGAGAGTCCAGTGACTGATAGAGAAAAGATAATTTGGAATATGTTGATAAATCTAGACTTAACTTCACTTGAGATTAATCATCTCATTTTTCTCATTTACTTTCTCATTTTTCCTGTGTGGCTTGCAGGATCTTAGTTCCCCAGCCAAGGATCGAACCTGTGCCCCTGCAGTAGAAGCATGGCATCCTAACCACTGGACCACCCAGGAATTCTCTACTCTGTCTTTACAGAGGGCACATAATTCCAACATCTGAGATTGTCTGAAACCAAAGAAAAGGCTCTCTTTCTTTGCAGCTGTAGATACTTATATATACATGCATGCTCAGTCGCTGTCATGTCTGACTCTTTGTGACCCCATGGGCTATATATAGCCCACCAGGCTCCTCTGTCCATGGGATTATTCAGGTAAGAATACTAGAGTGGGTTGCCATTTCCTCCTCCAGGGGATCTTCCTGACCCAAGGATCAAACCTGTGTCTCCTGTATTAGCAGGTGGATGGATTCTTTACCACTGAGCCACCTGGAAAGCTCGCTTATGTATACACCAGACCTCGAATCTGTTTTCTCTGCAGTTGAACCAGAACTGGCTGACTCCTCTTTGCCCACCCCTTCCTTTGCTAACTCCAGCTAGTCTTTGTGAATTTTTGTGATCTTGTGGGTAATTAGTTACCTGTTTAACCCTTAGCCTTTAGGGGAGACTTCTCCCTGCACTTGGAGTGACTGTTGAGTTGGGAAGCTGTTTTCCACTTAGCAAATTGGAAACATTTCCCCCCTTTCTGCCCCTCTACCTACCATTTGCCACTAGAAGGTACCATTTGGGCTTATAGTTTGCCTCTAAATTTTTCTTGACTTTTTTCTTATCCATAGGCCAAGTTGTGTGTTGATATGGACAGAAGAGGTGAAAGAAATGACTGGCTCATTTGATAATATAATCTCCTTTCTCCCCCCTCTCCTTTTTTTTTCTCCTTTTTTTTTTTAATTGGAGGATAATCACTTTACAGAATTTTGTGGTTTTCTGTCAATCATTAACAAGAATCAGCCATAGATGTCCTCCCGAACCTCCCTCCCATCTCCCTCCTATCCCTCTCAATCCCTTCTAGATTGTCACAGAGCCCCTATTTGAGTTCCCTGAGCCATACAGCAAATTCCCATTGGCTATCTATTTTACATATGGTAATGTAAGTTTCCATGTTGTAGTCTCCTTTGATATAAATCATCTTAATTAGAAATGTAAACCTCTTTTGGTTTCCATTTTCATTTTGTCCACTGTCGAGCCCTTACTCCTGAGATCTGGTGAAGGGGGAAGCAGGATCTGTTGTCTTCCTTAACAGATTGCTTTGTTCACTGTGAGCTCAATCACAAGGTAAATGTCAGAGGTTCCTGTCTGAATCTGGAAAATGTGAGGTTGTAGTAGATGTGGGGTAGCAAGTTGGAGAGAAGAATGCTTTTATTTATTTTTTAAAATTTGAATTAAAAATTTTTTTTAATTGAAGTATAGAAGAAAGCTTTCAAACATGACCTTAATAACTGTCACTGGTGAAGATATCATGGAGGTAGGGATAGGAAAGCAGACTGGATAGAGTAGTTGGGAGACCTAGGCTGATCTTAAATCATGTCTGAGACCATTGATTGCTAGTAGAGCTTTATGGGGCAAAGAAAATAGTCTTAGTGTTATCTTAGTTCATTTCTTTGAGAAGATTTGTTTTACAGATTTATCTTTTAATGTTTACTTTATTTAAACAAATTTGATTTTGATTATGAGATGTTTACAATAAGAGTTAAAGATCTGTGGGAAAAGCTTAGTCATACTTTTTTGAATCTTGTGGGTAAACAGTCATTTTGATGTTTATAGTAGTTTATGTGCATAGAAAAACACTTGTACTACTTCAGGTGCATTAAACAAACATGTTCTTAAAGTGGTGAACGGGTTATACTTCGTGTCTGCAGGAAGTATGAGGAAAGAGTGAGTGGTATCTTTATGGCCTCTTCTAACCTGGTTTTTTCAGCTACTGATAAATACCCTCTCTAATTTTCAAAGAGAGATCTTAGATATATATTTTAAGTCCATGTGATTCTGATCACTTTAAGGAGTTTGCTGATAGAGTGGTCAAAAGATCCTCAGAATTTCCTTCCCCTGAGTGGCCAGACAGGCTGTTTTGTATTTTGCTTTGTGTTTATTGCTACCATGGTATCTGCCACATAGTGTTTGCGTGCTAAGTTGCTTCAGTTGTGTTGACTCTTTGTGACCCCACAGACCTTAGCCCACCAGGCTCTTCTGTCCATGGATTCTCCAGACAAGGATACTGGAGTAGGTTGCTGTGCCCTTCTCCAGGGGATCTTCCCAATCCACGTTTCTTATTCCTGCATTGTCAGGCGGGTTCTTTACCACTAGTGCCATCTGAGAAGTGTTCAAGTAAGCATTATTAAATGTTTGTTTTGCATGATATTTATCAGAAAATTCCTCTAAAAGCACATCTCTCTTTTTGATCTTAAATTACAGTAATTACAGAATTGGGAGGGCTTCTAATAGAAGAGGGAACTTAAAACCTGCCTCTATTATTTAAATGTACCTAATCATTCATTTATTAATTCAGTGATTTATTATTTACCTTACTGGATACTGGACTTACAAACTTGAGAAAGATCTGGTCCCTGTCATCACAGTTATGTTGCAATATGATAAGCATGGTTGAAATATTGAAATACATACAGGGGGCCCAAGAGGCACAAAGAATGGGGTGGGGTATCAGGAAATGCTTTCCAAAACAAGCAACAAGTTGGGTTTAGAAGGATGAATAAGAATTAGCAAAGCTATGAAGGGGAAGAAGAGTATTCTGCATAGTAATTAAGCACATATGAAAACAGAGAGAGTTTAACATTTAAATATTCTGCAGTACACCTTGGGTTCCCTTTCTCTTTGACTCAGTTCATTACCGCTGACTGCTTGAGTCATGCAGGTCCCGGTGGACCTCCTGGAGTGGAGGCTGAACCGTGGCAAACTCAGGCCTTGGCAGATGTGTGGATGTGCACTTGTGTGGTGGCTGTGGAACCTCAAGCTGAGAACAGGGGGCTCCTTTGGAGCATGAGCCTCCCACAGGGCGCTCTTGGGATGCCTGTCCCGGAATTACCCAGGGCAGTAACAAAGCTTTCTTTTCTTCTTTAAACCAAGCCAGCAGGATGGGATGTCTGCTAGCCTTTGTGTTTGGAGCCAACCAACAAACATACAGTGACCAGCACAATGGCATTGTTGGGCTTCAGTGAAAAGTAGGTCGGGGCCCAGGCCCTCCTCTGCAGAGGGCCCATCCAAAGAACAGAGGTTGGACAAGCCTCTGATTTGGCTGTTTGGTATTGATGCTGGTTTCTGATGGGCTTCTGACTTACTTTTGGTTTGTAAGATTGTAGGATTTCTTCCCATTGTTTCTATCAACACCTCTATTTGGAATCTCTGAGTTGCCTTTGACTCTTTTCCCTCAGTTCTCATATCTACGACTCAGTTGCTAAATCCTTTAGATTCTACCTCTGTTTATTCTAACTCTAGCCTACTTTTTCATGCCTGTAATAGCACTGTAAGTCAGGTGTTTGGTCATCTCTCATCTGGGCTGATGGAGTAGCCTTTAAACCTCAGGCAATGGCACCCCACTCCAGTACTCTTGCCTGGAAAATCCCATGGACGGAGGAGCCTGGTAGGCTGCAGTCCATGGGGTCGCGAAGAGTCGGACATGACTGAGCGACTTCACTTTCACTTTTCACTTTTATGCATCGGAGAAGGAAATGGCAACCCACTCCAGTGTTCTTGCCTGGAGAATCCCGGGGATGGGGTCGCACAGAGTCGGACACGACTGAAGTGACTTAGCAGTAGGAGGTTTAACCTTCTCCTGTTAACACCTGTTAACACCATGAGCTTTCTAAAATGTAGTTTCAGTCACGTATTAGTTTCCTAGGATTGCCATAACAAAGCACCACAAAGTAAGTGGCTTATGATGATACAAGTTTATTCTCTCATAGTTCTGAAAGCTTGAAGTCTGAAATCAAAGTGTTGGCAGAGTCTTGCTCTCTCTGAAGGCTCTAAAGGAAGAAGAGCCTTGCCTCTTCATGGTTTTTCTTGGTGTTCCTTAGCTTATAGACACATCACTCAGATCTTTTCCTCCATTGTTGCCTGGCATTATCCTTGTATGTCTGTGTCTCCTCTCCTCTTTTTGTTAAGATATTAGATTAAGGATCCATCCTACTCCAGAAGGACCTTATCTTTACTTGATTACATTTGCCAAAGACCTTATTTTCAAATAAGATCACATTCACATGTAATCAATTCATTGAATCTTCATAACTCTATGGGTTAGGTTCTATTATTATTCCCATTTTATAGATGAATGTTAAAGAGTAACCAACCCAGGTCACACAACTAGTCAGAGGTGAGAATCAATCAGAGGCAGCCTAACTCTGCAGTATGTGGGCTTCACCACTATGTTGTACTGCCTGGCTTCACTTTTTAACCTCATTCCTTCTCCCCTGCTTATACTTGATGTAGGGAAAGAAAAAAAAGAGGAATAACTACTAATCGCTGCACTTGGTGTTCCTTTTGCATAGAATGTCTTTATTACTCCCAACCCTGCATATGGGCTTCCAGGAAACAGAACTGAATCCTCAATGGGTGATTAGACAGGCCTAGTGGGAAAAGATATTCCAGGTAATGGGGCCATCAATGTGCACAAATGTGTAAGTAAGCAGGGATCAGATCACCCTTATAAGCAGGAGTGAAAGACTTTGTATGACATGCTAAGGATTGTGGATTTTATCCTAAGAGTAATAGGGCATCAGTGAATAATTTTAAAAGGGGAATGACTTAAGGTTGGCATTTAGAAGGTTAATCTTGGATATATTAAGAAAAATGGATTGGAAGGAGGGCTAAGTCTATTCAAGATGTAAGGAAAAGAAAAGAAGACTACTTCGAAAGCTAGTAGAGTAACCCAGGGGAGGAATGATGATAAGATATTAATAGTGGAAAGAATGAGTTGTGTACTGTGAGCTAAGCTAAGCATGTGCTAGACATGTTAATACTTTGTATATCTTATCTCTTTTTATTTTTCCCTGCCTTTGATTAAATACCAAATCACTTTGGTTCTACCTCTGAGATGTCTCCAGATATTAACCTCTTTTCCATTCTCACTCCCAGTCTTTTTCAGGCCTTTGTTACTTCTCACTTGGATTCCAGGAGCCTCCTAACTTGTCTTCCAGCCTCAATTCCTGACCTTTCTGTGCAGTTTTTACGTTACTGTTAGAATGATATTTCTAAAGCACATCTGGTCATTGTCCTGGGTGAAAAACATTGTTAATTTTTGTATCATTTCTACTACTAGACTGTGAACTAAGGGCAGGGATTGGCCCCACTTAGTTTTATGTTTTCACGTAGTAGGTTTTCAGTATTTCTGTACGTGTATGGATAGAGGTGGCTGGATCTTCCTCGGGACTACCCCGCTAGTTAGGTGGCAGCAAATGATGTCTGTTAGTGGAATGGCAGCACATTCATCTGCCTTAGGTAAGTGCCCTAGCTCTAGGCTATTTGGGTAGATTTTTCACAAAGGAATAATAATTCTTAGAGTTGATATTTTCTCTAGTACCTCTCTGAATATGCCTTTGAACTACTGTTCATAGATAAGTTTGTTTGATTATAGATATCACTACTTTGATAATTTAGAGTTAAGAAAAGGTAACCATTTTTTCTTATTCTTCTGACTGGCTATGATTGGATGAGGTTATGATTAGAATCAGCAGGAATCGAGAACAGGAGTTCTGGGTGTAGTGCATGTTACCTCAGGGAGAGGTAAGTATTGCCTAGTCCTGTTCCAGAATATTCTTTGTATGAACAAGTTTATGTGTCTCTCTGTGTCTGAGTGGTACCATCAGACTCTATAGGGCATATATGGAAAGAGCCATTCTCAGCCTTTTAGGATCCAACTCGGATATTACTTTTTCTCTGAAACTTTCCAAACTCCTCAATATCTACTTTTATACCCCAAGTATTTACCTCTGCTAAAAGGTTATTAGTATTATTTATTTACCAGTGTGTCTTTCATGAACTTCTTTACGGTATAAACTATTTATATATCCACATTTACTATGTGGATGGGACTCTTGTAATCACTGCGGGATATAATGTTGATGTAAATGGACAAGTTCTTACTCTCATATGGGGGTGGTAAGAAGGGGAGGCGGAGAAGGCAGTGGCACCCCACTCCCGTACTCTTGCCTGGAAAATCCCATGGGTGGTGGAGCCTGGTAGGCTGCAGTCCATGGGGTCGCCAAGAGTCAGACACGACTGAGCGACTTCACTTTCACTTTTCACTTTCATGCATTGGAGAAGGAAATGGCAACCCACTCAAGTGTTCTTGCCTGGAGAATCCCAGGGATGGCAGAACCTGGTGGGCTGCCATCTATGAGGTCGCAGAGTTGGACACGACTGAAGTGACTTAGCAGCAGCAGCAGCAGGAAGGGGAGGAGTGCTCAATAAGTATTTGGAGAAATAAGCTGATATTCCTGAGTGGCGAACTGAGTGTGTGCTTACCTGTTCCTTTGATAATTTTCTAGAGTGTTGGCATATTATTTTTTACATACATAGTAATATTGTTCAGTCACCAACACATACTTGTCTATTCAGTGCCTTTTAAGAAACAAGTCTTTAATGAAATCAAGTATCACACAAATGAAATGGCAGAAGCTCTTAACATTTTATTAAACCATGAGTAGGAGAAGCAGGTTTTGGTGTAGGTGAACTTGGGGAACAGTCACTTAGAGGTATTAAGTCCCTCTGACACATTTGATTGGCTGATATTATAGTTTTCTGAACTTGAAAGTTAAAAAGAGTAACAATAAAAATTATAAAATCTTCTCTCTCAGGTAGGTATTTAAATGTGTTGCCAATGCCTACGGTTGTTTTGTGGAGCTCGCAAGGGAGTGGTCTGGAAGAAAATGAAAGCAAAGCAGCTGTTATCCCCAGCCCAGAAAGCTGAATGTGCGGGGACAGTTGTTCTTGCCTCTGCTTCCTACAGGGGGATTTGTTCAGAGCACACACCAGCTGAGTCTGCACACGGTGTTGCTTATGGGGAAGTGGACGTTCTGACTAATGGGCACACAGAGTGTGTAGCAACTTAGAAATCTTCCTTGTTGGCAGATCTCTAACTTCCTTTCCTTATACATGCGAAGGTCTTGAGACATTGAGACGTTGTGGTTTCTGAGAGCCCCAGAGGCTTATCAGCCCCACCAAAGGATTCACTGAAGGCAGGCAAGAGAAATGGGTTATAAACTCCTTTTGGTTTCCCTCTCTGGTCCTGGGTTTGTGCTTTTTTTCCACCTTGTCTGAAAAGTCAGAGCCTAATAGCCAGTGTGATTCCCCACCTTGTCTCACCTCTCTCCTCTGTTCCCCACCCTATGGCTTGGTCTGTGGATTTCTCAGACTTTCAGAGACATTGGAGGGACAGAATAAACATGCGTTTGTCTGAATCAAGAGTCCTGGCTTACCCTGGCCCACAGAGAGTACACATACAGGCTTTTTACCAGTCTTTTCTGCCTGGCCCTCAGTGGGAAACCTGAGTGGCTCCTGAAGTCAGGCCTTCCATGTCACACTGTCATGCCAAAGAAGTGGATTACAACCTTGTCATACCTTTTTTACTCTCAGAGCTAGAGAAATTTGTCTACATGATTAGCTGTCAGCTTCATTGCCCCTCTATAGCTTGGAATTTGCAAGTTCACTTTCCTTTTAGCAAATGGGCACCTCAGATGTGAACCGTGAACAAATTCAACTGGAGTGAAGAGACTAAGGTGCTATGCTAATGCCGTCATTATGCTTTGTTTTGAGATTTTCAAAGATGGATTGTCAAACAAGATGAAGCAGATCAACAGGTTTCCCTTTTGAGAAATTTGGCGTATTTTTAGCCATTCTCTGCCTTGCCAAACCTGATCTGCTTCATCCAAGGATCTGAAATGCTGTCTCATGCTGCCCCCAACTGGTTCTTTTTGGTACTCATGTTACCACATCAGAGAATCTAAGATTATATGGAACTTCTATTTTTTTTTCTTAGCACTTTCATGTATTTGTATTCAATTCTTATAATAACATCATGAGGTATATGGATCATGGATTATCATACCTATTGTATAGATGGAAAAACAGAAGGAAAGCCTCATTAGTCGATTTGTCCAAAGTAAAATGGCTGTTAAGAGGCAGAGTTGGACTAAAATTCAGTTTTCTTGTCTTCTCTCCCATTAGGTTCCCTAGTCTTTTGTAAATCCAATATCACCCCCCACTCCGGAAAGATATGAAGTGCTTAAGCCTAAGGCTTAGAGGCTTAGAGGAATTTGCCCCTTTTTCTTCCTTGGAAGGAGGAGGGAAATAATAACATCATGTGACGTTTGAGTAAATTCATGAATTTAATTAGCAAAAATTTTTGAGCTCCTGTTCTGCATGAGGCTCCCTGGTCCAGGTGCCACAGCCTCTAACTCTCTAATTTAATATAGGGGTAGAGTGTGAACTCTGGAGCCAGACTGCCTGAGTTTGAACCCTGGCTCTGCTGCTTAATAAGTGGGTAACCTTGAACAAGTTGCTAAACCTCCAAATACCTCTTGTAAAATGAGAATAATAGTACACTTACCTTAGGGTTTTGTGAAGATTAAATGATGTAATTAATGGTAAGTCCTCAGAGTAGTGCCTGGCACAAAGTAAGCACCAGCTAAATAAATACTAGCTGCCACTGCTATTGTTGTTATTATTATCTCTGTATGAATAGACTTACTTGCTTTTTAAAAAAAAACAAAACAAAGCAGCTCTTTGTGGGTATGTAGGAATGACAGACAGCCAGATTTCTTGAATGAGTACATCTTCATGTAGTTTCCACTTAGCCTTGTCTCCTACTCACTTCTCAATGCACTTTGGTCTTATTCTGGTCTTAACCACTTTACTGAAACTGCTCTGGCCATGGTTGCCAGTGACTTATTTATTTATCTGGCTGCATTGGGTCTTGCCACACGCAGCATCTTCTGTTGTGACGCGTGGGCTTCTCTCTGGTTGTGTCCCATGGGCTCCAGGGTGTGGGCTCAGCAGCTGAGGCACAGCGTGTGGGATTTTCAGCTCCCAGACCAGGGATTAAACCCTCATCCCTTGCAGTGGAAGGCAGATTCTTAACTACTGGACCACCAGGGAAGTCCCGCTGGTGACTTCTTAGAGGCAAATTCAGTGGACACTTTTCAGGCTCATCTTACTTAATCTGTAGCATTTTGATACTTTTGATCATTTTCTCTTTTGGAATGTTCTCCTTCTTTGGCTTCTGTGGTGACATTCTTGCTTGGTGATTTCTTCCTCTGCCTGCTTCTGTAAATGTTCCAGTTGTTTGGGATTCTGTTAATTTCCCACTTTACATGTTAACCCCTGGGCAATCCCATACATTCCTTAGCCTCAGTGACTACTTCAGCTCAATGTCATTGCCTCCTAAATGTTAGTCTCTAGCCCAGATTTTGCCCCTCAACTTCAAACTGACTTGGTATAGGGTATCTCCACATGCCCTTAAGCCTAGCATGTCTTAGTTGAACTCCCTGTCTTTTAACATTGCCTCTTCTAAAAACCTCCTCTCCCTATATTCTGGATATTTAATAATGGCACACAGGGGCCAATAGCCTGCAATCAACCTAGGAGCTTTTCACTGTTCTCATCCTCCTCATCAAGGCGTTCATCAAGTTTTTTTGACTTTGCCATCTAAAATCTTGAATCTTGCTCTGTTCCAATGCCTCCACTATTGGCTCAACTCAGGCATTCTTCCTTCACCAGGATTACTGCAGTAATTTCCTAACCTATTTTCCCTTCTCCATATTCTCCACTCTAATCCATCCATCATATCATTACTGAAATAATCTCTTCCTTAAAAAAGCAAATATGAACATGTTGCTGTTTGTCTTAAAAGGCTTCTTTTAAAAAAAAAAAAAAAAAAAGGCTTCTTTTGTTCCCTATAGACAGGATAAAGTCCATATACTTTAGCAAAGCATATCAGCCTCACCTCTCATGCACTCTGGCCATACTGAGTAAATTAGTTTCCTGAATACACCATGTTCTTAACCTATAACTTTATGTCTGCTGCTCCCTCTGTGTGGACTTTCTTTCCTGCTTCCCCAAGTCATCCTTTGAACTCCTCGGTTCCTTTGTGCAGCTTTCTCTGACATGCCTAGATTGAGTCTGTACCTTTACCCTTTGTGCTGTCATACTGTACAAAGCTATCTTTTAGCATTTACTACATGATATTGTTTGTCTATACCCCTTAATAGATTGTGATCTCAAAGGAAGGTGCAGCATCTGCCATAGTGCCTGGATGCAGAATAACTGCTCAGTAACTTAAAAAAAAAAAAATACAGTCTCTGTCTTCTAGGTGTTTACCCTCCAGTAGTTTTACTCCCACCCTAAACGTTGCTGACAAATGGTAGCTGGGTTTTCCTTCTGTTTTGCAGTATATCAACTCTGGAAACCTGGAACAGTTGCTAGACAGTAACCTGCATTTGCCCTGGACTGTGAGGGTGAAACTGGCTTATGACATAGCAGTGGGCCTCAGCTACCTTCACTTCAAAGGCATTTTCCATCGGGACCTCACCTCTAAGGTACGAAGGCTTTACTTGCACAACTCTTTGAGACACTATCTTCCATTTACCAAGAAAACTGCGTTAAGAAACCAGTCATTAATGAGCTTCAGAATGTTGGAGATCTCTTATATATTCAACATTTAATCATGGAAGATACAGCTTATTACCGTGTATAGCTAGTCCTTAGAAAGCCAATCTTGGCTCATAGCAGGTTCCTTTCATTGCTGAGTCCATCAGCACATACATCTTGAGAACCTTTATTCTTAGTTTTACTCACTACTGAATGTGTGTTGCAGGAATAGATGGCACGAGAACACATAAGAGATTCTTGCCCTTTAGGGGTGACAGTAGCAAGGCCGTGTGGGAACCTGCCTCTTTGTATTCTCTCTCATGGTCTCCAGCAGGGGTTCTGTGATTTTTAGTCACTTGAGTACAGGTTTTGGAGGCCATAATGTACTGACCCATTTTCTTTCTGTGTGATTGAGTTTCTGCCATCCTGCCAGTTCCTCTTTGGCATCAGCTGGTCTCTGTAGTATTCTCTTGCTATCCAAATTGCTGTGTGACCAGGTTAGAAAAGAGTTGCTTTTACAGGAAGTTGGCTATACTACAAGGCAGACACCTCAGGGCCAATAGCACAAGTTACCACATGACAAGGCTTATATAAACAGTACTGTTTGTACTACTATATATAAAAAATAGATAACCAATAAGGACTTACTATATAGCACAGTGATTCTACTAAATACTCCATAATGACCCATATGGGAACAGAATCTAAAAAAGAGTGGAGATATATATATATATATATATATATATATATATATACACACACATATATATATACACACACACACATATATATATAAAACTGATTAAAAAAAAAAAACAAAACTGATTCAGTTTGCTGTACAGCAGAAAGTAACATAACATTATAAATAAACTATACTCCAATAAAAATTTTTTTAAAAATAGTGCTGTTTGACCATTCATATGGGAACTGTAAATCATCTAATATAACTTGTGTTCAGAAGCTGATTTAAAAGTCTCCTAGGGAGGTATATGAGGCTTCCCAGGTGACTCAGTGGTAAAGAATCCGCCGGCCAATGTAGGAGATGCGGGAGACATGGGTTCGACCCTGGGTTGGGGAGATCCCCTGGAGGAGGACATGGCAACCTACTCCAACATTTTTGTCTGGAAAATCCCATGGACAGAGGAGCCTGATGGGCTACAGTCCATGGGGTCACAAAAAGTCGGATACAACTGAGCAACTGAGCGCACACACATGCATGCAGGGGAGGTGTATGGATGTTTTATATCTGTCCAAGAATAGCGGTCACTTTATTCTACACCCTCAATACATGCATATGCACATGCATATACATATTCAGGCAGCTCTTCTGTCATGAATGAGGGGGTAAGGAAACCTGTTATAGGAAAAAGTTTGCAAAGGGAACAAAAGCAGGCTGTGCTCTCAGAGCCAATAGACCTAGAGCAGTGAGTCCCTGGCTACCTCCCATTAGAATGGTTTTAGTGTTCTAAACAGCAGTACTGTCCCCAAGGGACCCTGGCCATTGGTTTGTGACTACTACACAGAAAATAGCTTTCAGTAGTGCTCATAGGGCTCGAGGTGTGGCAGTGCCATTTGTAGTCAGCTGCACTGTTACTGAAGAAACCTTAAGATTGGTGGAATCTGGTGACCAGCTGAGACCTAGCTGTGAGAAGTCCTTTATCTTCATTGGTATAAGCAAGAGCTAGACAGCTGGGAACTGGATGGTGGTGTCTTATCCCTTCATCAGCCTCTTCTTCTTCCTTAGAATGTTTTAGAAAGTCAAGACTTAGAAAACTGCACCTGTTCCTGGCAGATGGGTGGGGTTGTATCAACTTAGATACTGTCTTAAGTTGATGGCTTACCTTGGGCATGCAATTAAAATCGAATTGTTGCTTCCTACTCAGAGAGCATCATGTCTTCTAACATGGAGGGATGTCATGACCAGTTATCTGTCAATCACACAGATATTTCCTACAGACCCACATGAGTGTCTTCTGTGCCTGGCACCATGCATGAAGGAATATTTGAGAAAGATAATTTCTGACCAGAGATAGTCTGTTCGCAAATAATTGAAGAAGAGTTCATAGCATTTTATAATTGAGTGTTTAGCTATAGACTCTGGGTTTTCAGTGAAAAAAAATCAGTAAACTAGGGTACCTAGGTTTTCTGGAGAAACTCATCATATTCCATTCTGTGCCCCCAAAATATTTTATCCCATTGTGCTAGTGTGGTTCTGTCTGGGATTGTCATATTGTATGTATTGTAAAAATGACTACCCTTTTTGGCTCTTTAGGGTAAGACCACTGTCCTTTGGTTTTCCTAGTTGATAGTGGGTGTTCCTATGTCAGCTGGTTTGAGATGAGAAACTAGGAATTTAGGAGAAAGAATTCTCTGGTATTATTGGGTGTACTTTCTTGGGTCTGAACTTTAGGGGGTGGTGAGAACAAATGAGTTTGCAACCAGGAGACAGGCTGGGAACTACACTGTAGGGAATCTCAAGTTGAAGAAAAACAAGCAAATTTTATAAGCCAGGCCATCCAGTCTGAGAGACTGTATTTATTGCCCTTTTATCCAAATGTTTCAACTTCACAGTGTTGCAGAGATTAAGGAGAGGTTGTAAGTTCACACCTAGACCAGAGCAGTCCCACCCAGGAGACCTGTGTGGTGGTGACAGTGACCCTAAGAATGAGAAGCCTAAGGGAAAAATAACGCTAAAGGGACAGAGTAGGGCTTTGAAATTTCCAATTTATCTCCTCATTGTCAGCGTTGGGTCTGAGTTTGATTTCTTTAAGTGCAATAAAAGGTTTACTTATATATTAGTGTGTACACATCCAGTTATTTGATGGTTATACTGTGTCTGTGTCTCCCACCAACACATGAGTTTCTCAAGTGCTGCTCTTATTCACCTTTTTACCCCTAGCACCTAACATAGAGCCTGTCAGAGTAGAGACTTCCTGGCCCTCTTTCAGAAAATGTGCTTGACGGCATGGAGGCCAGAACATCTGCTTGAGAACTGAGATTCTGAGTCCCAGATCCAGTTTTATTCCACCTCTTTAAATGACTTCAGTGTTCTTGGGCCCTTAGTGTCCCTAGGCTATTGACATCAGCCCTGGCGTCTCAGACCAGAGCTAATAAGAGGGATCTAAAGTAGTGGGAGTGTGTTTCAGGTGGGTAAATCAGGACAGAGAGAAGCATATGCCACTTTCCAAATGATCCTGGGCCTAGAGTAGTGGCAGAGAAGAACCTAATTTCCAGAGTGCCTACTGAAAGTAGTATTATTGCCTTTGTAGAATTCACACATCAGTGGTTACTGCAACACTGTTTTCAAGAATGAAAAGTCTGTCAGATATAGCTGTTCAGTCTAATTTTGTAACTACTTCTAAGAAACAGGCTGATTTAGGTTTGTGCAGTGGCAATGCTGATTCAACCAGTCCATCCTAAAGGAGATCAGTCCTGGGTGTTCACTGGAAGGACTGATGCTGAAGCTGAAACTCCAATACTTTGGCCACCTGATGCGAAGAGTTGACTCATTGGAAAAGACCCTGATGCTGGGAGGGATTGGGGGCAGGAGGAGAAGGGGATGACAGAGGATGAGATGGCTGGATTGCATCACCGACTAGATGGACATGAGTTTGAGTAAACTCTGGGAGTTGGTGATGGACAGGGAGGCCTGGCGTGCTGTGATTCATGGGGTTGCAAAGAGTCAGACACGACTGAGCGACTGAACTGAACTGAACTGAATGCTGATTACTTAGAAGGAAATGGGAGGTTGTGTGGCTTTAAAAACATTCAGTTCTTGAGCTCCATCAAGAAGTGGCAACAGCCACATGCAGGCTAGAAACGGTTGATACAATTGTATGTGAGCCTTGATCTTAAGGGCAGCTAAGGAGGGCTTCTTTATTTGTTTTAAATATATATATATATATATTTAAATTAGAGGATAATTACAATATTGTGATGGTTTTTGCCATACATCAACATGCATTGGCATTAGGTATACATATGTCCCCTCCCTCTTGAATGCCCCTCCCAGCTCCCTCCCCATCCCACTCATCTAGATTTTCACAGAGCACTGGCTTTGGGTTCCCTGTGTCACACATCAAACTCAAGACAGCGGTTTCAGAGACTGGAGAGAACATGAATTAGAAACAGAGTTGAATGCTGGCAGATGTAAAGAGTGTGTGTTAGGGCACTTTGTAGTCACTTTTTATACCATTAACAGCCTTTTGGAACCACTTATACTGTGCTGTTAGAGGAGATAGAAATTACTGGAACCTAATCTGTACCATCCATGGGCTCCGAGTCAAGTTGGAGATACAGATATGTGAGCAGATTACTTCCCAAGAACTATGGAGAAGGTATAGGATCTTATGGTGGAATGGAGAGGAAGGGACAGGACACATTATAGCAAACCAGATAATCTCCGAATTGGACTCTAGTTGTCTCTGGGACATTTAGGAGGGCAGTTCAATCTCTGATCTCCCTGTGCTGTGAAAAGAAACTTTTAATCTTTCTTGACACATAGAATCAGTACTTTCTTTCTAACTGGATTTATGGAGTGAATTTGTTGGGGGTAAAGGGAGAGAGGTGTTGGCACATGGAAAGCGATTTTTTGTTGTTACAGAAATAGCTTTAGCTTAGAGCTAACGCTTACAAATGGACCTGGCATTTCTCTGTTTAGGTGGTTTTACTCAGTGCTGGTACAGACTGTGCAGCTGTTCTAGGAGACCTCAGGATCTGCTCTCAGGTGTCTCCTCGGGCCCAGTTCTGAAGGGTTTGTGCTGGCTTACAGAAATGCGTTCATGACCACCTCTTGAGTCTCTTGTCAGCTTGGTCTCCATCATGGAGAGTCAAATGTATGATTAGTGTGTGCCTTTCCACTTGCTTTCGAAAGAAGCTTTATTCGTCAGACTTTCACATGACAAACTTTGGCCGAGTTCTTTCTGTATGCCTGCTAGGTTAGAGATACAGAGATGAATAGGATCATTCCCTGCCCTTTGAAGAGGCAGACATGTAAGTCTCTCTGCTACTGTGTGAGGTATTATAATAGGAGTAAGGACAAAGAGGAATGGGAGCCAGGCGGCAGCAGTGCCTGGGCTCCTCTTTGAACCAGAAAAGGTCACCTCTCACCTCAGGGAAGTCTGACTGGGCCTTTCTTATGTCTGCTGCTTACTCCAGGCATACTTTTGAATAAAGCATTCTTCAGCTTGATTTAATGGACTTTGTATCCCTCAGAGCCTGAAAATTAGTCTGGGTTCTTCAGAACCCCACAGTGGTCTGAGTTCATATTTTGTCCTCTGTAGTCAGTCTGTATTGCTGCCATGTCCAAGTTGGGTGAGAAATGCAAGCATTACAGTAGGTGCCCTTGGATTAATCAGCTTTGGAGAGGGGGCTAGCATCCCAGATGAAGGGGTCTTACGGTATTGCCTGCACAAACAGTGATGCCTTCTCCATGGGCCTGGGCCTCTGCTTCTGTCTTAAGACTACATTGTTCCTGCCATGGCCTTGCTGTCTCTAGTGGAAAGCTTTTCAACCAGTTTTTCTGGAAAGGCCAGAATCATTAGTGGGGGGATCCTATTCGAATCAGGAGACCTGCATCTTTACCACTCATAGTTGTAAGCCTCACTTTTCTCATCTTAAATGTAAAAATCTCAGATCTGCCCACCTGACAAGTTTGTTTGAATCACTTGGACTAGTTTATGAATAGTGTTTTATTATTAATTCGTAAGGTACCACACAGGCAGAAGTAGACAGTCTTTCCCTTGCACAAGGGGCTAGGAAATATTCTTGAGGGCACTTTGCTCTTAAGATATTGCTGCTTTGCTGAATCTTTTAGCATATGGCGTACAGCCTATAGCTATAGGAAGGAACTATAGAAACAGACACTTAGGTCAAATTGCTAAGGTTAGAGAGAAGAGAATGCAAAGGATTCTTTGGAAAAGGATATTGAACCCAACCTGAGGGTACAGAGAAGACGTCTTGGAGAAGGTGATGCCTGAGCTGAATCTTGAAAGTTGAATTCTACTTAGTAAGTATTGTGTGTGTGTGCTTAAGTTGCTTAGTCATGTCCGACTCTGTGATCCCATGGACTGCAGCCTGCCAGGCTCTTCTGTCCATGGGGATTCTCCAGGCATAAGTACTAGAGTGGGTTGCCATGCCCTCCTCCAGGGGATTTTCCCAATCCAAGGATGAAATCCATGTCTCCCACATTGCAGGTGGATTCTTTACTGACTGAGCCACCAGGGAAGCCCTGGTGTGCAAGACCTGGGTTTGATCCCTGGGTTGGGAAGATCCCCTGGAAGAGGGCGTGGCAACCCACATTGTGTGTGTGGTGGGGTTATATTCCAGATCACATCAGATGAATAGCATAAACAAAGGCATAGAGACATAAACAGTATAATATGCAGACTGTGAGGCTGAAGTGGTAGAGGATAAGAATTGAAAGCAGAGGAGTCTGATCATATACTGTCTAACTTGGATTTTATCTTCTAGAGAGGAAATGAAGAACCATTGTTGGCTTCTTTTAAATAACAGCTTTTTTGAGATATTACATAAAATAAAATTCATCCTTTCAAAGTATACATTTCAGTGGTTTTTAGTATATTCAATTATCACCACTGTCTAATTTCAAATCTTCTCATCGTTCCAAAAGGAAAACCCCATGACCTGTTCTCCCCTCCCTTCAGCCTTTGGCAACCACTAATATTTTTTCAGTTTCTATGACTTTGCTTAATCTGGACATTTCATAGAAATAGAATCATACAATATATTATTGCTGGCTTTTAAGTAGGTGAGTAACACAGATTTACATTTTACAAAGATCATGCTGGCAGAAGTGAGGAAGGTGGATTATGGAGATCAAGCCTAGCCTAGGCTACAGAGACCATTTGGAATATTGCAGTATTCAGAGGAGGACCTGAATTAAGGCAGTAGTCATGGGGATGAAAAAGGAGGGGGCAACTGGAAAACATTTAGAAGCTAAAATTATTTGGAGTTAAGAGTGGAAAGTCTAGATGAATCCCAAGTTTCTAGCTTAGTAAACTGGGTGGAAAACGGCAGTACTAGCTGACATAAAAATACAGCTAGAGATTTAGTTTTGGGGGGAAAAGATGAGTTCAGGTTTGCATGTATAGAGTTCAGTGTAAATAATACAGATGTCATCCAGATATAGACTGGATGTGCAAAGCTGAAGATTGAGAAATAAAGGTCAGTGCTGAGGATATACATTTGGGAGTCATCAGTACAGAAGTAATTAGAAAAGAAATGTGGAATAGTCTCCACAAGAGAGCACAAGCTGTAGGCCTAGGAGAACCCTGAGAACATCACCCTTGGGGGATGGGAGGAAGGGCCTGCCCTAGAGTGTTCAGAGTAGCTAGAGGTAGAGAAGGAAATCTATAGTATCACAGAAGCCAGGAGAGAAGAATCAGAAGCAACAGAAATAGCCTGTAATTAGCCTTTGATAGCTAGTCTGTTTGCTCCAGGGCCACAATGGCTTAGTCTGTACATGCCCAGCAGATAGGATTCCTGAATCATATATAAAAGTGCTAAAGGAAATAATCAGCAATGTCAACAGCAGCAAAATCAAGTAATATTAAGGACTGGTTATGTCTATTGAGTTTAAAGCCATGGAACTCAGAGGGATCCTCAGAGAGAACACTTCCAGCAGAAGCCAGTGAGGAAGGGGTGGGAGATGAGGAAGTAAAAACAGCAAGTGTTGCCAGCCAGACTTCACTAGTCTAGACCCCACTAAGGGCAGGCTCAGGAGTTTATTGAAAAACCCCATAGGAGTTAATCCTGGTCAGGGTTCCTCCCCATTTTCCTTATCACCTCAGATACAGACTCCTAAAGTTGGCTCTTGTGGTTTTCATAGTCCATCTTTGTCTTTGGCTCCAGTGCCTGGCTGCTGGCTATGGAGAAGCTTTAAGAGAGGCAGGGGTCACATTCCAGATCAGAGGCAGACTGGGCTAGGCAGGCTCACCCACATTGTGGGGCCCTGATCAACCTTACCTTAGCCATCTCTCAGCGGCTCAGAGAAGCTACTACTGTGAGTCACTTCCTCCTGGATGGTTGGTTTACAGTGAGTGTACGAGAGGGCTTCATGAATGTGAAGATGGGACAGAAATTGAACATCTTTGGTAAGGGCAGTGTACTGGCCATGCTCTGTTCCTTACTGCTGTGCCTAAGCTGAATTTCACAGGATTGTTTCTGAGGGCTGTAAAGCCAGTAGTAAACAGGACTTTAGACTGATCCTTGGAGACAGGAGCCTGATGAAAGAAGAGGAGGAGGGGAAGAAAACAAGCAACAGATCTGAGTCGCCCAAAAGCCTAGACTTTGGCTGCCTTGACAGGCTGGCTTAGAACCCATCTTCTCATAGATTGTAAAGTCAGGGAGCTGGGGTCGGGATGGTGGATTGCTGAGCCAGGGGACTGATGGAAAGGCTGAAGCCAGGACAAGCACAAGGACAGGCCTGCTTAGAAGCCAGAGACAGTTATGTCTATCAGGAAACGAGGGCAGTAGAAGATGTAATGAAATCAAAGGCTGCTTCCAGCTCAGAGAAAGAGAGCATAGTGTGATCACATCAAGGCCAGAGTAAGGGACTAATTTGTACCTGATGTGAAGTAACCAGGTGACTTGGCAATACCTTGGCAACTATGTGCCAAGGTGAGGAAGAGGGAGGGCTAGAGGGCCTTGCCAGTCCCAGAAATGTCCCTGTGAGCCAAGGATCCCTGCTCTCTGCTGCCCCTGGAGGAAGGGGGGTAGAATGAGGTGTCTCCTGAGCCAGAGGTCCATTTTGAATGATATTTGGGGAGAACTTGTTGCTGCTTTATGTTTAAAGTCATTTGGGTTCATCCTTTCTCTGGAGACAGCAGCATTTGTTCAAAAAGCTTGTCTTGAACCTCTCTCATAAATTGAATACTGTGAGAAAGGAAGGCCCAAACCTGAATTTGCCCCTGAGAGGCTGATGGACTCTTTGCTAGGCTGTAAGAGGAAGTGGCAGAGAGGAGTTAATGGAGTTGAGATGAGAAAGTGGAAGGTAAGAACTGGAGAGGTTAGGACTGGAAAGGTAAGCTTACCTTAAAGCACACTAAGTTTTCTGAGGAAAAAAGAATAGGAGAACATTCCAAATGGAAAGGAAGAGCAAAGGCAAAGGTTTGAAGGGCCTGTTCAGGCTTGTCTGTAACAAGTTTGGTTGAAGATATGTACAAAGGGCACCAGGGGCTCAGATCACAGAACAGAGCCAGATCATGGAATTTTAATGCCAGAGGAGAAGGTGGTTGTGATCTTGTGGGCAGTGAATGTTGGTGTAGGCTTGGGCACTTGTCCTGTGCTTACATTACTTGGCAAGGTCAGGCCTGGTCTTTGAGTCTCTACGTTCTGAGGGAAGAATGAAGGGAGGCCAGGGTCTGATAGCCTGTCTTCTTCCACTAGATTGTAAGCTCCAAGAGAACAAGGGTTTCTATTTACTGTGGTATCTTTGATACTTAGAACCTTGCCTAGCACATAGAAAACAAAGATAAATATTTGTGTTTGGAGCATGGTATGAATCCTAGGGCAGCCACCCAAGATCCAGGCCTAATTCATCTCACATGGCTATCAGAGACCCACTGGGGTCAGCCCAAGAGCATGATTTCACCAAGAAGCAAAGGACAGGGTACCCTGTGGTAGTAGGGAGGGGTGGTGGGAAACTCTGTGGCTGGCTAGTCCCTTCTTCTGAGCCACGATTGTCTTCTTCTTTGGGAACCCTAGAACTGCCTGATAAAGAGGGATGAAAACGGTTACTCTGCAGTGGTAGCTGACTTTGGCCTGGCCGAGAAGATCCCTGATGTCAGGTGGGTAGCCCTAACGGGGACTGGGGTCACTGAAGGGACTGAGGCGAAGGGAAGACTCCAGCGTCCTCTTCAGAGGCTAGGACTTGGTCACAGCCCAATCTCAGCTCCCTAAATTCAGTCAATTCTGGTGTGCCTATCCTTGGGGGAGAGAAATTCCCAATGGTCAGATCTCCCATTGCACCCACCAGTGGCAAGCTCATTTTTCATACAATTTCACCCCACAGCACGGGAAGTGAGAAGCTAGCTGTGGTGGGTTCACCCTTCTGGATGGCACCTGAGGTTCTCCGAGATGAGCCCTACAATGAAAAGGTGAGTCTGGGGGCCCTAAGGCCTGATTCTCTGTAGAATCCATTCTTAGCATAAAATGTCTTGGATCACCCTTCACGTATGGGGTAAGGATCTATATCCTTCCTGCAAAATCAGCACTGGTACCTGTCAGCTGCCTGGTGAATGAGCTGAATGAAATATGGTCAGTATTTCATTCCACTTCCTTGATGGCTCAGTGGTTAAGAATCCCCCTGCAAATGCAGGAGATGTGGGTTTGATCCCTAGGTCAGGAAGATCTCCTGGAGTGGGAAATAGCAACCCACCCCAGTATTCTTGCCTGGGAAATCCACGGACAGAGGAGCCTGGCGGGCTACAGTCCAGAGTCACAAAGAGTTAGACATGACTGAGCAACTGAGCACATGGTCAGTAGGGCCCAAGCCTGGGCTAGTGGACATGAGAGGCAGAAACCCCACCTCTTACCCCATTGAGAGGGAAACTGAGATCTCACTACTCACCAGGCGGACGTGTTCTCTTATGGTATCATCCTCTGTGAGATCATCGCCCGCATCCAGGCTGATCCAGACTATCTTCCCCGAACAGAGGTGAGCTCCAGGATGGGGATCAGTGCCACTGGAATTTTTTATTTTCTTGGGGTGGAGTTCCTGGAACTTAGTCTGTGGCTTCTTCTCTGGGGCAGTTTTCCACCTCTCCTGAGCAGGCCAGGATGGGTGGAGGGGTTAATGACCTGTCTACCCATGTCCCTGCTCCTTCCCCACCATACCCATCCACAGAATTTCGGGCTAGACTATGATGCTTTCCAGCACATGGTGGGAGACTGTCCCCCTGACTTTCTGCAGCTCACCTTCAACTGCTGTAATGTGAGTATCTTTTTCTCCCAGGCTTTGGTTGGGGCTGGCTGAACCCTGTTCATCTGGTTAGGACCATTGGGAGAGGCTGCTAATTAGCCTCATAAGGGACCTCTTTCTCAATGATGAGTGGCAGTGCCTATGTTTCTTCCTCCGGGCCTATCGGACTCTGGCCCAGAGCCTTGGACCAAGGAAGGAAAATTGCTTTGTATTATCCAGTCCTCAGCTTGTAGTGTAAACCTACTACCCCTTTTCTTGGATATTGATGGAGCTTTGGTCAGGTTTTAGTTGGACCATGCATCCAACTGGTCCAAGGCCCATAAGAAAGGCTCTTGTTGGCACTTTAGGTCTGGGGCCATACCTACCAGTTGACTAAGTGGTAGCTGGGGCTGGTCCAGGTAGCTTCCAGAAACATGTTAGCTGCAGAACTCAACAAAGAAAGGAACCAACCAACGTGAATACCCCCTTTTGGAGGGTTCTATGCCAGACAAGGGGACAAGACATAGAAAGGCTGCTGAGATAGGGGAGGGTACTAGACAATAGCATCTTCCCTGACCTTCACTCTGGGGCTGTCTTATGGTCTGGAACCTTCAGCAGAGATCTCTTAGATACACATCTGACTCTTAAAAGATGCCAGAAAGAGACTCAAATGCCATCCTTGGGGTGGAAGATAGGTCAGGGCTAATGGCTGGTGTGGATGACTACAGATGGACCCCAAACTACGCCCATCCTTTGTGGAGATTGAGAAGACCTTGGAGGAAATTCTGAGCCGCCTACAGGAGGAAGAGCTGGAGAGGGACAGGAAGCTGCAGCCCACAGCCAAGGGTAAGAGATGAAACCAGAATGTCCAACCTGACCCCATGGGAGGATATTAGGATGGTGGGGGGCGAAGGGGCTTCCCCTCTAGGGCTGTGATCACAGGATCCCATGTACAGAAGAAAGGCAAAAAAGCAGGGGAAGCAGGAAAAGTCCTGGAGCTCTGCGCTAGCATACTGCCTCCCTTCTGAGTCTGTTTTCTCATTGTTAAATAGGGACAACAGTACCTACCTTTGCTTTCTCAAGTGGTAACACATTGTATACAAGATATTGCTTCTATTTGTTATGACTAGAGAGAATCCCTGACTTGACTCACTATTCTTCAGGACTCTTGGAGAAAGGACCTGGGGTGAAGCGACTGAGCTTACTGGATGACAAGATACCTCCCAAGTCCCCACGCCCAAGACGTACCATCTGGCTGTCTCGAAGCCAGTCAGACATTTTCTCCAATAAGCCCCCACGTACAGTGAACGTCTTGGATCCCTACTACCAGCCACAACGAGTTGGTGCTGCCCGAGCCCCCAAAATCAACCCTTTTAGTGCTCGCCAGGACCTCAAAGGTGGCAAGATCAAGTTCTTTGACCTGCCCAGCAAGTCTGTCATCTCCCTGGTATTTGACCTGGATGCACCAGGGCCTGGAACGATGCCTATGGCTGACTGGCAGGAGCCCCTGGGCCCACCTGCTCGCCGGTGGCGTTCTTTGCCTAGTTCACCTGAGTTCTTGCATCAGGAGGCTTGTCCATTTGTGGGCCGGGAAGAATCACTATCTGATGGACCCCCACCATGCCTCAGCAGTCACAAGTACAGAGTAAGAGAGATCGCACCATTCCGAGCATCTGCCCAGCCAGCTGCTCCAGCCCATGAGGCCATGGACTGCTCCAACCCTCAGGAAGAAAATGGTTTTGGGCCCAGGCCCCAGGGCATCAGTCCATGCCTTGCAGGTGCCCCTGAGGAGATGGAGGTAGAAGAAGAAAGGCCAAGAGACTCGGCTCCAGTCCCCTTCTCTGTCTCAGGCATGGGCCTGAGGACCCAGGGAGAGCAGGATGGGTGAGCAGAGTTCATCCTCCTCACCTTGGGGACAGACCTTCAGCTGAAGCCACAGGGCCCCCTTGGTGCACAGCCTAGACTCTTCCCGGGGGCCCACAGAACACGCAGGCTAAGCCAAGCCAGACTCATCTGTGAGGCTCCCACTGCCCAATGGCTATGTGAGGTGAGGCAGCCATGAGAGGCCTTCCTAGTTAGGGCCAATGGCTGATACGAAGCCTCTGAAATTCAGCAAGGAGCTCTGGCTCCCACCGGATCCCCGAGACTTCCCAACAGGACCAGAGGACTCCTAGTTCTAGTGTGAGCTGGCAGGCAGCTATTACCCCAGGTTCTTCTCCTACCCCGGGTCAGTTTCTTGCCCTTTCCTGGGGCATATAAGCTAATGGATGGAACCTGGAGCTGACCAGGAGACCATAAAGGGCATGGCTATTTCTCAGACCTAAAGACTGGGGTGCTTCTTGCCAGAATGTCTAAGACACTTGAATAATTGCTGTTTGCACTTACTGCACGGCCAGACCATGTCACTACATTTCTATGCAAGGCAAGGCAGAGTGGTGGTCGTGGCTCTCAGCTAACCTATTCAAAGATCTTTTCCAGTTGATTAATCTATTTTCTTATTTATGAAGGAGTCTTAATGTTCTGCCCTAAAAGACTTCCAACCCTGTGGTTGGGAGTGGGGCTGATTTTGTAGGCCCTAGGGCCTGCTCTGTATATTTGTTGACACGATACACCCAACTGGTTTATACGTGGACTGATTTCTTCCCTTTCTGCTATGGCCGGAGCTATGGGAACAGTCTGTCCTAATAGAACCGCAATAAGAAATAACCAAAGATGAAGCTGGTCAGATATTTTCATATCTTGTTTCTGGTTTTTTTTTTTGGTAAAACTTTCCCAAGACACTTTGAGATTTAAAAATGAATAAAGTCGGTGTTACAGGTGCTGGTCAGCCTTCTTACTTGTACCCTTGTTCTTCAGCCTCTAAGGTAAAGGCAGAGATGCCAAAGCAGTCCAACAGTATCTCAGCCAGGACCCCATCCTATCCCCGAGTAGTTGGGATTAAGTCACTTATAGGCTAGAGGGATCCAGACCCCTTTGATCCACTCTTAGCTTCTCTTCCTAGGCCCTGAGTGCTGTGTAGAAGTTGGGTCAGCTGCTGCCCCAAGCCAGCTTCATCTTCTGGTTGTGGGCTTTGGAAGAACGGGAGAACTGGCTCTTAACCACTGTGAGGGGGACAGCTTTGCCACTCAGGTATACCTTGTTGTGACATTCAGGTAGCCATGGTTCAGAGCTACAGGGCTGGGATCCTTGGCTCACTCCCAAATAGGCCATCACGTAACCTGTCATAAAGGCATCAAAACCAGCCCGATGCAATCCATCCCCAGGCACTGGGTTAGGACTGACTTGACTCTCTGGGGCTTCTGAGGTGGCCATGTCAGTTGTGACTTGCCTCTCTGGCACTTCTGAGGTGGCCACGTCAGTTGTGACTTGCCTCTCTGGGGCTTCTGAGGTGGCCATGTCAGTTGTGACTTTCCTCTCTGGCACTTCTGAGGTGGCCATGTCAGTGGTTTCAGCACTTGTTGCTTTAGGCTCCATCTCCAGGTCATTTGTGGGACCTTGCTCAGAGCCAGGTTGGGTCCCAGTCTCATCCTCAGCCACCTCCTGCTCAGTTTCCTCAGGCTTGAGGTCGTCCTTACAGACCTGCTTGGTGGGAGGACTGTCCTCAGCTTCCCCAGAAGGCTGTTTCCCAGGCAGGCCCAACAAAGCCCTCCGCCGTTTTTCCTTACGTCGTCTCCGTCGCCTCTTGTCCTCCACCGCAGCTTCATCAGTGTCAATGATAAGGTCAATATCATGGGACCGAGGACACTGTGGTCCCAGGGGGCACCAGCCATAGGCCTAGAGGTAGGAAAGAAGCTTAGAGAGGGTTTCCAGGCATCAAAGTCCCTTCCCCAGGAAATGGGCAGGTGTGCTCACCGAGAAGTTGTCACAGATGCTGGTGGAATGCGTACGGCACGTGGAGGGTGGCGCACAGCAGCGGTAGTCAATATGGGCCCTCATGCTAGAAGGATAGCTACAGAACTCCAGGGTTAGGTGTGGGCTGCCGGCTGCCCGCTGCTTCCCATTTTCCCGCTCACTGCAACATCACAAGAGGATATGGGTCCACTAGCATGTAAGCTCCACGACAGCAGGGGTTTTTGTCTGTTTTGTTCACTGCTGAACCCTCGGCACTAAAGCAGTGCCTGGCCCATGGTAGGCACTCACTGAATATCTTAAGTGAATGAAATAATCAGGCTTATGCCAGGCCCCACCCTGTTCCCTCAACCAGTCCCTCACCATTTCCGGAAGGCATATTCTAGGTAGGAGGCCAGAAAGCGGGCATGAAACTCAGCAGCATATTTGGTGTCATAAATGCCAGCGGGGAACATTTCACACAGGTCAGCAGTGAAGGTTCCCAAGTTCTCGGGCAGGTGTGCGTAAAAGTTCTGGTAGAGGAACACCAAGTCTATCAGACCGTTGTGTAGTACCAGGGGCCGGCGGGCCCGGATCAACTCCAGGAACAGTGTCCTCACTGACTGTCTCTGACTCTCATCACCCTACGTGGAAAGAAAGGGGTCATCAGGAAGAATGGAGTGCCTTAGGGAACCTCTCTTGCAGGACACCTGTCCCAGGCATCCTTACCTGGAAAGTTCTCCCTTGCTTTCATCTAATTTACTGCTATTCACCAGTGTATCAATCTTGTTTCTCCAGCTCTGTCACTGGTGAGTCCCCATACTCCCTAAGAAGCAGATCCTCCCCAGTGTACCCAGCCTAGAGTAGTAAGAAATGAATTCACAGGAGAGGCAGTCTCAAGGCTGAAGATCTACCTTGTCATTCCCCTTGTGGTAGGGGATTCCCTGAGCGTACTGCCGGTTGAAGTTGAAGCCATGCTGTATCAGGAACTGCACAGACTTTGGTTCAATGACATACTCTTCCATGCACAGTAGGGTCAGATTGAACACTTGGGCCAGGTATGAGTGTTCACCCTGGGAGAAGAAGAGATTCTGCAACATCCAGCCTTAGGAGAAAAAAACCTCATAGCTGATGTTCCTCAGTATCTCAATCCCTCCTTCCCTAGCCACAGACCTGGGATGGGGGTGAGAGTAACCCATACCTTGTCTGGCTGCTGCTTGAAGCAGGCGAGGCCCAGGGAGAGGATGGAACGGGTCCTGGCAGCATGACACACGGCCTTGTAACGTTCCTCGATGCACCTTGGGGTTGGGTTTGGGGGTGGCTGTGGCTCGGAGTTAGCTTCATGAAAGACCCAAACCACCCAGGGCTGTGACCTCCACTCCAGGGTTGAGGTCTGCCCTTCCTGGCAAGGCTAGGACTAAAGAGATCAGGGCTTATACTTACTGGTTCAGCAAACACTTCCTGTCCCCAAGCCCACTCAGTTCCTGTGATCAGTAAAGGGAGAGCTGTGTTAGGGTCTGCAGTACCAGCCCTTTCACCACCACCTGCTCTCCCAGTTCCCCAGCTCTCACCGTGTCCACAGCCACGAAGTTAGCCGTCTTTATAGCCAGGAGGAGGGATGGCCACATCTCCTTGAAGTTGTCACTTTGCACATCCACCACGGGAACCTGGACTACTAGCTCCTCCCCAGATTTTGTGCTTTGGCTGACACCATCTGGAGATAAGAAGGGTGATGGATATTAACACTCAGGAAAGAGCCTGAGGGAACAGACACCAAGCTAGGCCATGGCTGGGGGTAGGGGCAGCTTCCCCGTCAAGCGTTATATTGCATATGCTTTATACACAGGATTGGAGTGAACAGTGCCCTGAATTTGGGGAGAGAAAGCTTGGGTCTTCCAGTGGCTGATGTAAAATTCTGGGAAAAATTTTCCCCTTAGCATCAAAACCTGTAAAAGAGGAAGGCTGAACTAGATAATCTGTTGAGGTTCCTTTTCCCCATATCCTGCAGGAAATATTTTGTAAGGCTTGAGGACTTCAGGCCCTTTAAAATCCCACAACGCTCTGTAACCGTTCCCATGGTTCCTCATAGCCACAAGTGGCAGTAGCCAGTAGGCGCCATAGCCTAATAAATAACGCCCCAATCCGTCCCACTTCCTGTGGACCACAACTCCCAACCTCCCCCAATTAACAGAGCTATAAACTCCAGACTACATCTCCCGACATGCCCCCACGAGTCCTAACTATCCTGCCAACACTCCAGACTTTTGGAGGCGGGACCGCGGTGCACACCGGGACATGTAGTCTCCTCGTGGCTGATTCAAAAGGAAGGCGCTAGTTCTCTGAAACTTGAGGCCTGCTTCTTAGAACTATGCGTCCGAGGGGCTCCGCTACCGCGGAGCGCACAAGCTTTGAAAACGGCCCCTGGGAAAGCCACTCACCGTCTGAGACCGCGGGAGCTGAGGCTGCGCCATCGTCACTGTCGGCGGCCATGACACCGCGGGTCCCTACCAGTATAGCCACTGGGCACGGGGGACTTCCGCTTCGTCTCCTCTCTCGGTTCCTGCAGTCGGGGATGGGGCGGGGTCTCACGCCAAGAATCGCCGAACGGTCGGACTTCCTTTAAGATCGCCTGGGTCTGGCGCGGAGGAGGCAGCCTGGCGCGCGCTGGAAGCGTATTGGCCGGCGTGGTTCGGCTCGCCGCCAAAATTGGCCGGGGCCACGCCCCCTGGAGTTCGTCGGTGAGCTTGGCGCGGGAAATCACGCGGGAGGTAATTCCTTCTTCCCGTGCGACCCGGCGGGAACGCAGACTTTCGCGTTACGGTGTCTTCATCGACTCTGCCCAGGGCTGGGGGTTGGGGGTTTTATGTCTAGAGGATGAGATGATACCTGAGCTAAGCTTAAAGCAAGCGTATATGTTATGCAGACTAGAGAGTGGGGGCGGGGGGGCGGGGAAAGATTTGGGAAAAGGCAAGCTCCTAGGGAGGGTGGAGAGCTCATTGCATTCCAGCAAATGAAAGGAGCGGGGAGGAGGACAGGAGATGAGGCAGAGGAGGGTGAAAGCGACCGCTAGCAGGGACACTTTTGAAACAGTAGACGCGCGTGATAATGACTAGAATTAGGCTCCAGCAGTGACAGCTTGTAAGCAGTTAGGAGTTATAGTTACTCCTGAGAGGTTTTGGATTTGATTTCTGCTACTGAGAGTTGTCCCTACCGTGGACCAGAACTTTCCCAAGAGCTCTGGTTTCCACCAAGGACTCTGAACCTTTTCTCTCTCTGATTATTTGCTGTTTCCAGTTCATCCTTTCTCTCTAATGAATCTTTACATCATCATTCTGAATTGTTTGGATTTCTCCCATTCTGGAAAGAAGGGGTACTTTTTATGCAGTTTGCCTGGCACTGTGCTCTGCACAACAGTCAACAAAAGACACCCAAGTTTCCTTTCATGGAATTTTACAGTTAAGTGGGGAAAGCAGACACTGATCAAAGAATCACAAATAAACATGAAATTATGATTGATATAAGAGCAACAATGGAGAAGTACAGAAGTGGGTAAGACTGGGGGATCTGATCTGGACATTTAAGTCAAGACCTGAAGAGTTGAATAAACGTTAGGTAAAACAGAAGAGCTGTCCAAGCAGAGGAAATGAACTGGGTGAGGCCTCAAGGTGGACAGACACTTTGGGAATTGAAGCAACTATTTCAGGCAAACATGGCTGGAGCACAGTGGGTGAGGGGATGAGGCAGGTTGAGCTGTTTGTATCCTACAAAGATACATTAATAGGATTGGCTCCTGAGAGCAATGGGTGTGACAGCCAAAGTCCTCTGGTGGCCTACAAAGTACTTTGTAATCCTATTCCCCCCACCTTGTTTGAAATGGCAGCCAACTCCAGTATTCTTGCCTAGAGAAGTTCATGGATAGAAGAGCCTGGAGGGCTACAGTCACAAAGTCGGAAACGACTGAGTGACTTTCGCTTTCCCTTTCTTTATCTCTTTGACCTCACCTACTGCTCACCCCTTCCTTATTCAGTTTCTAACCACACTGACTTCCTCATTCTACAGACACACCAGGTACCCTGCCTAGGGCCTTTGCACTAGCTTCTCAGGATCCCTTTCCCACAGGTAGTCATCCATATGGGTAACTCCTTTAACTGCTTAAAGTCATTGGTCAAACATTGCTCTAACAAGGCCCACCTTGACCATGTTCTTTTAACGTTGCAACATTCCACCACCCTCACTTACTTCTTATCCCCTTCACAAGTCTACTTTGACTGTTTATGCTAGTTTTTATCACCTAACATCCTATATAATTGACTAATTTTGTGCATTATTTTTTGTCAATCCCATAAACTCTGTGAAGGCCCAAACCTTTGATATTTTATTTATTTATTTATTTATTTATTTTTGATATTTTATTTATTGAAGTATTCCAAGTACCTAAAACTGCTTGGCACATAGTAGGCACTCCATAAGTAATTATGGAAATCAGTGAGTTTGGCTAAGGAAGTTTAGCTAGGAAGCGGGTGTGTCTTGTGGATGGGATTGGAGGAGGAGGAGAGAACATTCCTCCATATAATTGGATAAAGGAGAAGGAAAATGCAGATGGAGGGAAGTTTATGCATTGGTTCTTTTTTCTGAAGGCGGAAGCAAGTTCTTTTGATGAAAATGAAGTGTGCAGCCTAACTAGAACATGGAAGCAACCTAGATGTCCATCAACAGATAAATGGATAAAGAAGTTGTGGTATATATACACAATGGAATATTACTCAGCCATAAAAAGGAACACATTTGAGTCAGTTCTAATGAGATGGATGAACCTAGAACCTATTATACAGAGTGAAGTGAGTCAGAAAGAGAAAGATAAATACTGTATTCTAACACATATATACGGAATCTAGAAAAATGGTACTGAAGAATTTATTTACAGAGCAACAGTGGAGAATCAGACATAGAGAACAGACTTATAGACATGGGGAGAGGGGAGGAGAGGGTGGATGTATGGAAATAGTAACATGGAAACTTACATTACCATATGTAAAATAGATAGCCAGTGGGAATTTGCTGTACGGCTCAGGAAACTCAAACAGGGGCTCTGTATCAACCTAGAGGGGTGGGACGGGGAGGGAGTTTCAAAAGGGGGAGATATATGTATACCTATGGCTGATTCATGTTGAGGTTTGACAGAGAACAGCAAAATTCTGTAAAGCAATTATCCTTCAATTAAAAAAAAAAGAAAATGAGGTGTGAAGCAAAAGTTTGAGAAGAGAGTTTGAACCAGAGTTTCACCAGAGACTGCAGTATAGCCAGGTATAGCTCTGTAGACAGACCTTTGGAGTTTGAATCAAAAAGTTGCTTAATCACAAGCCTCAAGTTCCTCATAACTGAAATGGAGGTAATCCTAGAACATACCTCATGAGATTGTTAAGTGACTGAGTAAGAAATCTGGTAAAGCATTTACATTGGGTCTGGTATGTATAACACTCACTAACTTAGCTGTTAGATAAAAGGTAAAATCAGCAGCCAGAACAGTTAGGGAGCAGTGAAGATCAACCAGATGTTTTCTCATTACTAGTGGATAGGCAGCTGTGATTTACTAAATCAGGAGAAGATTAGAAATAAAAATAGCTCATTTCCCCCTCTTCCCAACTTGTCATCTGCTTTCAGGCAAATCTTTTACCCTCTCTGATCCTTAGTTTCTCTGTTTTTTTTTTCCCTTTGCCTTTTATTTTTAAAATCATCACTGAGGTTTCTCCTTTGTATAGGATGAAGGTTTAAACTAGATGATTACTCAAGCTGTTTCACAGATAGCCAGTCCAGGTTTGATGCATGAGACAAGTGCTCAGGGCTGGTGCACTGGGATGACCCAGAGGGATGGGATGGGGAGGGAGGTGGGAGGGGGATTCAGGATGGGGAGCACAGGATGGGGAATCAACCCATGGCTGATTCATGTCAGTGTATGGCAAAAACCACTACAATATTGTAAAGTAATTAGCCTCCAATTAAAAAAAAAAAAAAGGCTGTTTCAGTGTAAATGTGCTACATCTCTAAGGAGATAAACCTCTTACACCTGAGCTCCCAGCGATATGCAGATGTTCCTGCACAGGAGGCTTTGGTCTTTGACTCAGCCCAGCTCTGGCCTCTTATTTGTGTCTCCAGGTGTATACTAATGCTGGTCCCACTAAGGCCACTTGCAGAAGTTCAGCCCTACTGGTCATACCTCCATACCACAGCCAGCCAAGAGTAAGCCCGTGAGCATCTGGGGAGTGCTTGAGAAAAGCTAGACACTTTACATGAATGGTGTGGGGAGGGAGGTAGCTTTACCCTCTACAGGACCCTAAGATTCAGCCTCATGGTGACTGACATACTTTGGCTGGGCCATTCTGTTCTAGCTGATCATGAAGAAGCCACGAGCAGCTGTGGGGAATCGAAGTGGTCGCAGGAAGCAGGCATCCAGCCAGGAGGGAAAGAAGAAATGTGCCTTCAGCAGCAGCCAGTCCAAGCTGTCTGCCTCCAGTGGTGAGGATCTGGGTCCTAATCAGACTCAGGGGCTGGTTTAATTGGCCGTGAAAGGGGGCAAATTCAGACTGGGAAGAGAGCATGGTATGTATCAAGTCATTAAGGGACTAATTAAGGATCTAATTCTGACTTTGCTCTGTGACTTTGGGATAATTGCTCTGAATAGATGCTTTCTATCAGTGACATGGAGCAGTAGTCTGTGCATTTCCTTCCTCACTTGGTTTTCATGGGATCCAACGAATTTATCAACCCTAAAGTGTTCTGTGAATGGGAAGGCCCTCCACAGGTGTATATTATGTTTGGCAGAAACTTGGGTTTTCATTATGATCCAGAGACAAAGGAGCCAGGCGTACCACCCTGGGGAAATAAAGGCTAGAAACTTGACTTAGGCTACAAAACCCTAGAGCCTCCTGGTCTGAGCTCAAGCAAGGGGTTGGGGTGGGGGAAGCCTTAAGTGGACAGCCTGAAACCAGGCCTCTGGTGCACATCCTGTGCAGGGACGATCCCTGAGTTTTCTGAGACCCCAGCAGGGCTGGCCAGGCAGCAGAAGGCGTTATTGCAGGCCTCTGTCTCCCCGTACCATCTATTCAGAGATGTGGCCGAGGTCACAGCCTTCCAGGAGAGCTTGCTGGGCTGGTATGACCGAAAGAAGCGGGACCTACCCTGGAGAAGGCTGGTAGGAGGACAATGGATGTAGGGGGGTGGGGGGAATAGGAGGCTGGTGCCCAGTCCCCTCCACACTAACTGCCCATCTGGGATTGCATTGGCAGGTGGAGGGTGAGGTGGACCTAGACAGGCGGGCATACGCTGGTGAGTATATCTCCTTGGAACAGGGCCGCTTTGCCTAGACCACCTCGTTTGGGGTCTGGGAGCTGTGGGCTAAGAGTCGGGTGGTCAGCAGTGTCCTCATGCCGGCCCCTCTTCCCCAGTGTGGGTCTCAGAGGTCATGCTGCAGCAGACCCAGGTTGCCACAGTGATCAACTATTATACTCGATGGATGCAGGTGACTTCTGGGAACAAGGGGAAGGGTCAGTCATGGTCCAGACCCCAGATGACTCCTTGGGGGTGGGGATAAAATAAGGCCTCCTCCGCTTCCTTCACCTTTGGCCTCCTTTCTTTTTGTCTGCCTTCGGGCTGTAGAAGTGGCCAACGCTGCAGGACCTGGCCAGTGCTTCCCTGGAGGTGAGAACCACCCGAGGGTAGGGGAAATGGGGCCTACTGAGGGCCGATCCCTGACCCCTCTGACCTCTGATCCCACGCACAGGAAGTTAACCAACTCTGGGCCGGCCTGGGTTATTACTCTCGAGGCCGGTGGCTACAGGAAGGAGCCCGGAAGGTAAGGGGTTGACGAGGGGTCTGGGAGCCCCAGGACCTTGAGTGCCTTGTAACCGTGAACCTTCCCATTCCAATCAGGTGGTAGAGGAGCTAGGGGGCCACATGCCACGTACAGCAGAGACCCTGCAGCGGTTCCTACCTGGGGTAGGGCGGTACACAGCCGGAGCTATTGCTTCCATAGCCTTTGGCCAGGTGAGCCCATCACCCACCCCGATATTGGGCATGCCCACCTACCTTCCTCCCAGACCAGGCTGACTCCCGGACTCCTCTATGCCAGGCCACCGGAGTGGTGGATGGGAACGTCATACGGGTGCTGTGCCGTGTCCGAGCCATAGGTGCTGAACCCAGCAGCAGTCTTGTCTCCCAGCACCTCTGGTAGGATACTGGGGTAAAGAGGAAGATTAGAAAAGGTGTCTCCAAAGGGTCTTTGGCTCAGAGCAATGGTCCCTTCTTGCAGGAGCCTAGCCCAGCAGCTGGTGGACCCAGCCCGGCCAGGGGACTTTAACCAAGCAGCCATGGAGTTGGGGGCCATAGTGTGCACCCCACAGCGCCCACTCTGCAGCCACTGTCCTGTGCAGAACCTGTGCCGGGCACGCCAGAGGGTGAGCCACCCAAGGAAGGGAGGCAGTCAGGCGTCCTCGGGAGTGACCCCTGCCCCATGGCATCCTGCCCTGTCTGTGCCTCTCAGGTGGAGCGGGAGCAGCTCTCAGCCTCACAGAGCCTGCCGGGCAGTTGTGACTTGGAGGAGTGTGGTGAGTGGCAGCCCCAGCCCTTCCTTGTGCTGTCAGGGAGCTGCCTGTGGCAGCCTCATTCCCTCGGTTTCATCCTGCAACCGAGTCATTCTACAGAGCTGGGCAAAGGCCTGCTCTTTGGGCTTGGCACCTGAGCCCACTCGGCCTGAGCGAGGCTCTTGGATCTCTCTTCCCAGCTCCCAACACTGGACAGTGCCTGCTGTGCGCACCTCCCACAGAGCCCTGGGACCAGACCCTGGGAGTAACCAACTTTCCCAGAAAGGCCAGCCGCAAGCCCCCCAGGGAGGAGTGCTCTGCCATCTGTGTTCTGGAGCAGCCCAAGGCCCTTGGGGATGCCCGCATTCTGCTGGTGCAGAGGCCCAACTCAGGTACCTGGATCCTGGGAGTGCAGGGAGGTGGCATGAGCAACAGGGAAGAAATGGAGGCAGCAGCAGCTAAGGCCCCACCCATTTCTGGCTGCCCTTCCTCTCAGGTCTGCTGGCAGGACTGTGGGAGTTCCCATCCGTGAATGTGAATGCAGAAGCCTCAGGGCAGCATCAGCGGGAGGCCCTGCTACAGGAACTGCGGAGTTGGGTTGGGTCCCTCCCCGACACCCGCCTTCAGCATCTGGGGCAGGTGAGTGAGGAGAGGAGTGACCAGGAATGATGGCTTCTGTGGCCACATCTCCGGGTCTGTTTCAGCCTCTTGGCACCCCCTAGGTGGTCCACACTTTCTCTCACATCAAGATGACATACCAAGTATATGGTCTGGCCCTGGAAGAACACACCCCAGTGACCATTGTACCACCTGGCGCTCGCTGGCTGACCCGGGAGGACTTTCACACTGCAGCCGTCTCCACCGCCATGAAAAAGGTACTACCTTTGTTGTCTTCGTTGTGTTTTTTCGTGTTCCCTGCATTTTCTAAGTAAACCTATTACTATGTAAACAAATGAAAAACATATCTTAAACAAAAGTGCCGGGGCATGAAGTTAAGGGTAGAATACAGAGGTTTGTCTCTTTGGGGGAAAGATGCCAGCCCTGCGCTTCCCTCGTCTCGTCTAGGTGTTCCGCATGTATGAGGGCCAACAGCCTGGCACCTGCAAGGTGAGTCTTTTGGCCCTCACCCAGCCATCTCTCCCCAGGGCCAAATCTACAGGTTTTCAGTGAGTTAAGTGATGCATGTTTGGGTGAACAGTCTCCATGACAGAGTTCACTGGGGCGAGAGGAATAGTTCTTGACCTGGAGACCTTACAGGTAGAGGGGACAGGAGCAAATGATGGAGACAGTAGTGTCACAGTGTGTGAAATGTTTGTACTCAGTTTTGTGGGATATGAAGTGGGGAGCTGTCATTTCTATCTAGGAGACAAGAGTCAGGAATGGATGCTTGGAAGAAGCAACTGGTAATCTAGGTCCTAGAACTAAATTATTTTCTCCAGGTTCGGAAGGAGAATCAGCAGTAAAGATGTTCTTTCCTGGCCCAAGAGTAGTGTGAGCCACGGTGAAGTACAGTACAACCTGTAAGCCGTTGGATTAGTTGGAGTTGTTAGCAGGACTGGCCCAGGCCAGTTAACACCAGGCCCTAAAGGATTTTGGGTGGAGAGAGGAGTCAGATTTGCATGTTAGGAAGACTGCCTCAGGCTGCCTTTTAAAGAGTTGGTTGGTTGAAGAGTTAGATACTGGAAACAGGATGGAAGGTTTACAGTATTAAGGCTAGAATCTGAGCTAGATCAGTGGTGTGGGGGGCGGGGTGGAAGGAGAAGACTCTACTGTCACCTCGGTGTTTCCTTTGTCTTCTGCACAGGGTTCCAAAAGATCCCAGGTGGCCACCCTGTCCAAATGGAAAAAGCCCAGCCCAGGCCAGCAAGTCCTGGAGAGTTTCTTTCGGCCCCAGGTCCCCACTGATGCACCCAGCCTCAACAGTGCAGCCCAGTGATGCCTTTGGAATCCTCCACCCAGCTGAGAATCCTGTTTAATAAAATGCTTATTTTTGTAGTCATTCTGGAGACTTTCCACCCTCTCCTGAGCCCCTTCACGCCTTACCTCTGAGGGACCCAGAAAGTGGTAGAGCTCTGTTTGGTGCTGACTTCTGAGCTCCTAGCCAGCCCTGGGCAGATGGAAGAGGGGGGTGTTCTGTCCTGAGTGATCTGTCTTCCTCCAACCCCAGAAGGGGAGAAGGCAGCTGCAGGGAGCTCCTGCCAGTGGCTTATATCCAGCACTCTCTGGCCAGGTCTCTGATTGGAGCTGCGTTATCACCCTAGAGCAGCTGGTTGGGCTTAGCCCTGACTCAGCCCCTCCCTGCAGTGGCTTCTCCCTAGGGAGAGGGGAAGCACAGGCGAATTTATTTTGCCTTAGACGCCTGTGCTCAGTGATTCTTTGGAGACCCCATGGACTGTAGCCCACCAGGCTCTTCTATCCATGGAATTTTCTGGACAAAAATGCTGGAGTGGGTTGCCATTTAGATCATTTGTTTAGGGATACATTATATATGTAGTGAAACGATGCAGAAAAACAGGTTTTTTTTTTTTTTTCCATTTATTTTTATTAGTTGGAGGCTAATTATTTTACAATATTGTAGTGGTTTTTGCCATACATTGACATGAATCAGCCATGGATTTACATGTGTTCCCCATCCCGATCCCATCTCTCTTCCCATCCCATCCCTCTGCCTCTGGGTCTTCCCAGTGCACCAGCCCTGAGCACTTGTCTCATGCATCCAACCTGGGCTGGTGAGAAAAACAGGTTTTTAATCATAATATTGGAGGTGTGATGGAGAGAAATGAGGTCAGGAAGACACAAGGAGGATTCAGAAATCCCAGTTCTATTTCCTAATCAGATAATTCTGCTATTCTTTACACTTTGCATATATATTAGATACAGACAATATGAGAAATGTTTCACAGTTATAAAAATCCCATCTTTCTGGACCCCTGTGAGAGTTTCAACTTCTGGCAGGTACTGATGAAATGGAAGCCCCTAAAGACAAAAGCTTTTACTCCAGGCCTCCATGAATGTCCCTCAGTTCCAGCAGGCCCTCAGCCGAACTTTCCAATGCTCCAGGACAGGCGGCTGCATCCAGCTTGGGCCCTTTGCAGGCTTCTTGGACCCTGGCAGCTTGCTCCTGCACAGACTGCCACAGGGCCCGAATGTTGCCCTGGCCAAAGCCAGTGGCCCCCTGTCTCTGGATCAGCTCCAGGAAGAAAGTGTCCTCCGCAAACAGGGACTTGGTGAAGACCTGAAGCAGAAACTTGCCTCTGTCACCATCTAGCAAGACCCCCTGTTGGGCCAGCAGGTTAGGTTCGTGCCCTGCAGCCAGGATCTGCTCCACCTTGCCTGGCTGCTGGTAGTAGGCCTCAGGAGGAGTCAGAAGCTGACCCCCTGCCCCTGCCACCCCTTCAGTGGCTTCCTTGATACTGGGTGTGTACAGCCCCACGTGCTGCAATCCAGGTCCCCTGTTCCGGGCCAGGAACTGCTCCACCTGGTCCTGTCCGCTGGTGGCCCTCGGCAGGGACTCTGCTAGCACAAGGGTGGGGACAGCGCTGCCGACAGGGCCCTGCAGGGCAGTAAGCCTCAGCCCGCCAAGCCCGGACCCTGCTGCCACCTCCAGGCCCAGCTCTGGATCCTCACCTGGGCTCAGTGGTAGGTGGTGAAAGCCTAGACAGTCGTGGAACCAGTGCATCAGTTTTGGGGAGCTGCTGGGGTTGCAGGCCAAGGTCAGGTGATCCACGTGGCTGAACCAGCAGGGTCCGGGTGCAGAGGGCACAGGGCTAAAGCCAGGCAGGAAGGGCCCACTGAAGCCAGTGCGCTCCAGCAGCGTCAGACTGAGGTTGCCTGCCGGCGAGGTGACCACGGCATAGGTGGCAGCGCCCTGCTCATCTCGCACGCTAACAGGGGGCACCGGCACGCTGCAGCCCAGTGCCGCCAGCGCCCGGGCGGCAGCGTCCGCGTCGGCCACGTCGAAGCACAGGTTTGTGGCGCTGGGTATCCCATGATGCGGGTCCAGGCCATACAGCGGTTCTCCCAGCCCCGCGCCCTCGTTCACCAAAAAGACAGCGTCGCCGCTGCGCAGAGCCAGCTGCCTCCAGCCGTCTGCTTCCCGCACCGCCAAGGGCTGGAAGCCAAAGAAGCGCTGCAGATCCCGGGCGAAGGGTAGCCCCGCCGGCACGTGGAAGGCGATATGACACAGACGGCGGACGGGAGCGGCCATGGCGGTGTGGATGGCGACCCTGGCCTGTCCTTCCCCTGGGGACGCTCACTTGTCGTTCAGGATTCCGAGACTCTCAGTCCCTGGCTTGTCGTCGGAAGCCGGTGGAGTCCAATTTTGCCGGCAAAGCACCTTCCTCGATCTTTTTCTGGCGGAGGCCACAGACGGACCCCCTTGGGGGCTTGCAGTTCCTGCTGCCGAGCTACCGCAAACTGGAGCTGTCTGGGGACCACCAAGTCTGAGCTGCGGCTTCTGAGAACCACGTGGAGGCACGGCAGGGAAGGGGCGGGAGAGGGGGCGGAGCCAGTGAGTGCGGCTGCCAGGCCCCACCTTCTCGCTCAGCCTGTGTTGCAGACGGTACACGGGGCACACAGGACTGCCCCCTCCCATGGCCTCTGTCTGGGCCACACACCCTTGGGCACTGATTCTCCCTTCCCCCAACTCTCGAGATCACAATAGCTGCCTTCATTCGATTCCAGGCACTGGGCTCCCATTCATGCGGCAACCTCAGAGCAAAGAGAATCAGCTCTAGTTGGTGGAAGAGCCCGGATTTTCTCCAGACAAGCACGGAATTTCTTAGCAATTTTCCTGCTTTAGTTTAAAATATTTGGAGAATTTTGCTTTTAAGTCCTAATGTTCCTAAAACTTAAAAAAAAAAAAAGTTTTTAAGTTACAAAATTTCACTCTCCAAAATAGTGCAGAGAAATGTATGTTATAGGAAGATAGACCATTTATATAGCTCCTACAAGCATCTGTCTTTTGGGAAATCTCTCAGTTGCACCTCTTTTTTCAACCCCACTTCTCCCTTAATATGGTTTACCCTCCTTGCCCCAAACAAGATTTAGAGGGAAAAAATATGTATATAAACCAGTGGCTCAGGATCTGAAAGGAACAACTGCATGGGTGTCCTTTCTCACCCTCCTGACTCTATTGAAAGAAAAGTGAAAGTCGCTCAGTTGTGTCTAACTCTTTGCGATCCCATGGAATTCTCCAGGCCAGAATATTGGAGTGGGTAGCTGTTCCCTTCTCCAGGGGATTTTCCCAACCCAGGGATTGAACCCAGGTCTCCCAAATTGCAGGTGGATTCTTTACCAGCTGAACCGTGAGGAAAGCCTTAGGATTGAACAAGCCCTCCCTGCTCTTTGAAGTTTCTTGATTGGGTACTGGGCCAGAGAAGCTTAGTGGAGGCACTTCTGGTCTTGCCATTCAGAACAGTGTGAGATCCCTGGGTTGAGGAGATTAGGAGTCTTCTGGAACTTCACCCATAGCTCTTGAAGGGATTGGAAGGGCATTCCAAGAAGGGCAAACGGCATAAGCAAAAGCTCAATGAGGAGTGTGAGCCAAGCCCTCAGAGGACTGACCAATGGAGTGTAAGGTTGGGGAGATAGTGGGATGGATGCTATGGTCTGAGGCATTGCAAAAGAGATTCCTTTATCAGGCAGCCTGGTGTGACAACTTATTGAGTTTCATTGGCAAGAGGAAGAAGGATGCAATGAGGAGACAGGGCTTAGCAAAAGGCCTAGCTGAGTGTTCACGCCTACAGTCAGTAAGTCAGTACCCAGAAGCTGGTCATTAGTGGTGAGGGGACTTTGTGCTGTGTACTCTGCACAGCAGCGATTTTGAGAACAAGGGCCCCAGAAGCCATAGAGACCTGGTATTAAAATTCACCTCCGATTCTGACTAGCAGCGGTATAACTTTGGGCAAGTTGCTTAACTTCTCTGAGCCTTAGTTTCTTCATCTGTAAAAATAGGAATAATAATAGTGTTGTAGCCACACATTCTGGGAAATAAACTCACTCAGAAGGACAATGCAGATAGTGGAGGGCAGTTTATTACACCGGTAGGCCCAAGGCAGAGTCTTCTCTTAGCCAAGGACCCTGACCAGGTTTTCTGAAAACCTTATATACCCTAAGTGTACGTGCCCAAACCCACGTCCCCAAATTCCCTGAAACTAGTCTGAACAAAGGAAAAGAAAGATACAATCAAAGTTAACCCGTGATTCATATGCCTTAAGCCTAGGTAGTTAACAGTTGACAATTATCAATAGGTCTGTGGTCATACCCCAAAAAGCATAATAGAATTTATTAGTCTATTCGGTTACACAGATAATTAGGGTATTCTTTTAGGCAACAGAGAGTCTAGGTATGAGCCCTGGGGCTTTCCCATCCAGGGGGGGCTGGTTTTCTAGTTGGTATGTCATTTCCATAGATACTGGGCATATAGCTCAAAGTCCACAGTCCGGCCCAAGATGGAGTTCTGCTTTCAAGATGGAGACTGTTCTGTCTGTTTCCTCCTTCAATAGTACCTAGTTCATGGGATTGTTATGATTAAAAGAAATAGTATATGGTATAGTATATGGATGAAGCACAAGCTGGAATCAAGATTGCTGGGAGAAATAGCAATAACCTCAGATATGCAGATAACACCACCCTTATGGCAGAAAGTGAAGAACTAAAGAGCCTCTTGATGAAAGAGGAGCGTGATAAAGTTGGCTTAAAGCTCAACATTCAGAAAACAAAGATCATGGCATCCAGTCCCATCACTTCATGGCAAATAGATGGAGAAACAGTGGAAACAGTGGCAGACTTTACTTTTTTGGGCTCCAAAATCACTGCAGATGGTGACTGCAGCCATGAAATGAAAAGACGCTTCCTCCTTGGAAGGAAAGTTATGACCAACCTAGACAGCATATTAAAAAGCAGAGACATTACTTTGCCAACAAATTTCCATCTAGTCAAGGCTATGGTTTTTCCAGTAGTCACGTATGGATGTGAGAGCTGGACCATAAAGAAAGCTGAGCGCCGAAGAATTCACGCTTTTGAACTGTGGTATTGGAGAAGACTCCTGAGAGTCCCTTGGACTGCAAGGAGATCCAATCAATCCATCCTAATGGCAATCAGTCCTGAATGTTCACTGGAAGGACTGATGCTGAAGCTCCAATGCTTTGGTCACATGATGCGAAGAGCTGACTTATTTGAAAAGACCCTGATGCTGGGAAAGATTGAAGGTGAGAGAAGGGGACGACAGAGGATAAGATGGTTAGATGGCATCACCGACTCAATAGACATGAGTTTGAGTAATACCTGGGAGTTGGTAATGGACAGGGAGGCCTGGCAGGCTGCAGTCCATGGGGTCACAAAGAGTTGGACACGATTGAGAGACTGAACTGAACTGATAGTATATGGCAAGAGTTGCCAATGTTAGCCTGTGAACTTGGGCCCAATTGTGGGGTGAAAGGGTTACTCCTTCCTAGGCATGAGCACTGGGAAGGAACTGGGAGGGTTCTGGCTTTGGTTGTGGATTCCGGGGGAAGGAACCATGGGAACAGGGTTCTGAGAGGGTTGATACATAAAAGGTGATGTTCTGCCCCAGCCCTCATGATTAGGGCCCCAAGGGAGCAGCTTCCAGGTCTTTTGTCCAGGAGAAGGAATTTCCACTCAAAGTCCCAGGTATGGACAAAGGGAACAGAAAGAGGACCCCTGGCCCATCACTTTTGATCTGGGAGAGGGTAAATTTCTGGAGGCTAAGTGAGGGCTGTCTGAAACAAAAGGGTGACCTTAACTGTGGCACGCTGCCCTGCAAGGGCACTGTGCTTGACTCTGGCCAGGGCATAGACTGGACTCTGGAGACCAGCTGGGAGTAGAGAACTAGACTCTAATTCCTGTAGCCCTGCTGGAGTCTGGCCATGACCACGGTAGGACTCCTGTCCTCCTGGCATCAGGACCCTGCAGAAGTTTCCCAAGATAGGTCCTCGGAGCCTGGCAGGGATTGCACTCCTGCTGGGGCTACTGATACTGAGGGTGGAGACCTGGACAAACCGGCCTGTAGTACACGAGGGCGCGCGGTTCGAGAGGTGAGGTGGTGACGCCACGCCTAACACATCTGCCGTCGACAACAAGGTCAGAAGAGGTGAAGGCGGGGGCTGTGGAGGGCGAAGAGGTCGAATTCGTGGAGGGCTCAGTCTAGGCAGCCAGCTACCCAAGGCGCCCTCTGCCTAAGCGGAAATCCGGTTCCTCAGCACCTTCCAGCTCTTTCCCCCACCGCTTCCCCTCCCACTTTCGCCTCTTCCCATACAGAGCTCTCACCGCTCAAGCCCCACCCACCCCTCTCCTCCCTGCCCCGCCCCTCCCTTCCCCGACCACGCCCCTCCCTTCCCCGCCCCCGCCCCTCCCAAGCTCCGGACTTTCTCGCTTCCTCAGAAACACACTCCCGGAAGGTCCCGCCTTTCTGGCGGCGCCTCTTCCGGGCCCCCACCCCTTCTAGGAGGCTGTCTCTGTAGCTCCCTGCTTTCTGGCTTTGCCCTTGCCTTTCTTCCACGTGATTGCGTTCTCCTTGAGTCCTTGACTTTTTATAAGGAGTGACCTGGAATACCTTAAAGAAGGTGACTTTGTGTGTGTGTGTGTGTGTGTGGTAAAATACACATATTTACCATGTTCCATTTTTAAGGTACAGTTCAGTGGTATTGAGTACATTCCTGTTGTGCAACCAGCACCTCTTCCAAGTACAGAACCGTTCTTCCACAGCTGAACCGCTACACATTAGATAATTCTCCACTCGCCCCTCCCCCCAGCCGCTGGCAACCACTATTCTATTTTTCTGACTCTATTGTAATTTTGACTATTCTAGGTACCTCAGGTAAATGAAATTGGGCACTGGGTGTTTGGTTCATTTCATTTAGCATGATGTCTGTTAAGTTTCATCCATGTTGTAACATGTCAGAATTCCAAGTTGGTGACTTTTTAATTAATTCTTGAAGGAAGTGTGGGGGCAAGAGGAACAAAGGTAAAGGCCCAGAGGCAGGAATGGGGCTGGTGTGCTGGAACAAAGGACCAGTAAAGCTGGAATAAGATAGGGAGGAGGGGTAGTAAGTGGCTTGTTGCCTGTTAGGACTTTGGCTTTTACTCTGAGTAAGATGGGCTTTCTTGGTGGCTCAGATGGTTAAGAATCTGCCTGCAATGTGGGAGACACAGGTTCGATCCCTGGGTAGGGAAGATGCCCTGAAGAAGGGAATGGCTACCCACTCTAGCTTTCTTGCCTGGAGAAGCCCATGAACAGAGAGGAGCCTGGGGGGCTAAGGCCATGGGGTTGCAGACAGTCTGACCAGACCGAGTGACTAACACTTTCACTTAAAAAAAACACTTTCACTTTCTAACAAGATAGGAAGCCATTGGAGGGTTTAAGATGAAGGCTGACAGATCAGACTGCATTTTCATTGAACCTAACAGGCTGCTGAGTTGATAATAGGCTGGAGGGGTGCCAGGGCAGAATGGGGAGACCAGTGAAGAAACTGTTGCTTCTAACATTGTCTGGAGGTCTAGGGAAAGCTTCCAGGGGAAGTTGAGACCAGAATTTTAAGTAGGAATTGACAAGGTGAGGGGTAACCTTATGTGTTGGAGGTTGAGAGTGAAGTGCTCCAGGTGGAGGACACAGCTTATACAAAGGCTTGGGAGGTGAGAGCAAGTGTAGTTGATTGACAGTTGTTAGTACAGTTGACCCTTGAGCAACATGAGTTTGAACTTACATGCAGGTCCACTCATATGTAGGGTTTTTTTTCAGTAAATACATACTGTTGTTGGTCAGTCCCTAAGTTGTGTCTGACTCTATGCAACCCCATAGACTGTAAAACTCCAATCTTCCCTGTCCTTCATCATCTCCCAGAGTATGCTCAAACTCATGTCCACTGAGTCAGTGATGCCATCTAACCATCTCATCCTGTGTCGTCCTCTTCTCCTCCTGCCTTCAATCTTTCCTAGCTTCAGAGTCTTTCCCAATGAGTCAGTTCTTAACATCAAGTGGCCAGAGTATTGGAGCTTCAGCTTCAGCATCAGTCCTTCCAATGAGTATTCAGGGTTGATTTCCTTGCTGTCCAAGGGACTCTCAGGAGTCTTTTCTGACACTACAGTTCAAAAGCATCAGTTCTTTGATGCTCAGTCTTCTTTATGGTCCAACTCTCACATCCATACATGACTACTGGAAAAATCATAGCTTTGAGTATATGAACCTTTGTCAGCAAAGTGATGTCTCTGCTTTTTAATATACTGTCTAGATTTGTCATAGCTTTCATCCAAGGAGCAAGCGTCTTTTAATTTCATGGCTGCAGTCACTGTCTGCCATGATTTTGGAGTCCAGGAAAGTAAAATCTGCCTCTGTTTCCATTTTCCCCCCATCTGTTTGCCATGAAGTGACGGGATCAGATGCCGTGATCTTAGTTTTTTGAATGCTGAATTTTAAACCAGCTTTTGCACTCTTCTCTTTCACCTTCATCAAGAGGCTCTTTAGTTCCTCTTTGCTTTCTGCCTTTAGGATGGTATCATGTGCATATCTTAGGGTGATCTTGATTTCAGTGTGTGAGTCATTCAGCCCAGCATTTCCTGTGAGGTACTCTGCGTATAAGTTAAATACGTAGGGTGATGTGATACAGTCTTGACATACCCTTTTTCCAATTTGGAACCAGTCTGTTGTTCATGTCCAGTTCTAATTTGCTTCTTGTCCTGCATACAGGTTTCTCAGGAGGCAGGTAAGGTGGTCTGTCTGGTATTCCCATCTCTTTAAGAATTTCCCACAGTTTGTTGTGATCCACTCAGTCAAAGGCTTTAGCATAGTCAGTGAAGCAGAAATAGATATTTTCTGGAATACTCTTGCTTTTTCCATGATCCAACGGATGTTGGCAATTTGCTCTCTGGTTCCTCTGCCTTTTCTAAACTCAGCTTGTACATCTGGACGTTCTCAATTTATGTACTGTTGAAACCTAGCTTGAAGGATTTTGAGCATTATCTTGCTAGCATGTGAAATGAGCAGAACTGTACGGTTTAAACATTCTTTGGCATTGCCTTTCTTTGGGATTGGAATGAACACTGACCTTTTCCAGTCCTCTGGCCACTGCTGAGTTTTCTAAATTTGCTGGCATATTGAGTGCAGCACTTTAACAGCATCATTGTTTAGGATTTGAAATTGCTCAACTGGAATTCCATCACCTCCACTAGCTTTCTTCATAGTGATACTTCCTAAGGTCCACTTGACTTCACACTCCAGGATATCTGGCTCTAGGTGAGTGATTATTACACCATCATGGTTAGATGAGTCATTAAGACCTTTTTTGGTAAAGTTCTGTGTATTCTTGCCACCTCTTTTAAATCTTTTCTGCTTCTGTTAGGCCTTTACTATTTCTTTCCTTTATTGTGCCCATCTTTGCATGAAATGTTTCCTTGGTATCTCTAATTTTCTTGAAGAGTTTTCTAGTCTTTCCCATTCTTTTGTTTTCCTCTATTTCTTTGCATTGTCTACTTAAGAAGACTTTCTTATTTCTCCTTGTTATTCTTCGGAATTCTGCATTCAGTTGAGTATATCTTTTGCTCTCGCTTTCCTTTCCCTTTCTCTTCTCAGCTATTTGTAAGGCCTCCTGAGACAATCATTTTGCCTTCTTGCATTTCTTTTTCTTTGGGATGGTTTTGGCATCATACTATACATACTATATATAAATACATACTGTATTAGTACATCATCCATGGTATGTTGAATCTGAGGATGTGGAACAGCAGATATGGGGGGATGTGACTATAAAGTTATATGGAGATTTTACAGGGATTTCCAACTGTGCAGGGATTGTCACCCCAACCCTATCCTTTTCTTCACCACTTGTGTTGTTCATGCATGCATGCTAAGTCGATTCAGTTGTGTCCAACTCTGTGTGACCCTATGGACTATAGCCCACCAAGCTCCTCCGTCCATGGGATTCTCCAGGCAAGAATACTAGATTGGGTTGCCATGCCCTCCTCCAGGGGATCTTCCTGACCCAAGGATTGAGCCCGCGACTCTTATGTCTCCTGAATTGTCAGGCAACTTCTTTACCACTAGTGCCACCTGGGAAGCCCTGTGTTGTTCAGGGGTCAACTAATTAAACCCCTAGATTGGGAGCTTCCTGGGAGGGTGGGAGTCGGGGAATGTGTTTCATTTCCATAGCCCTAGGGCCAGGCTCTGAAGACCTGCTGATATCACCCTCTCCTCCCCTGTCATTGTGAAGGAAGAAAGAAGAAAACCACCTTGGTAAGACTAACCAGGGCACTGGATCCCACCAGCACTCACATCATCAGTGATACTGATGTGATACTGGCAATCCATTCCAGTAGTCTTGCTTGGAGAATCCCATGGACAGAGGAGCCTGGTGGGATACAGTCCATAGGGTCACACAGAGTCGGACACAACTGAAGCGACTTGGCATGCATGCATGAACAACACAGGTGGTGAAGAAAAGGGTAGGGTTGGGGTGACAGTCCCTGCACAGTTGGAAATCCCTGTAAAATCAGTGAACTTGCTTTACTGATTTCCCTCTCTCTCCTATATATCTTCTCTCTTTCCCTCTTTAGAGATCAATAGTTCTCTCTCATCTAGAATCTTCCATTCTGTAGTCAAATGTATCATCTATTTTGCCACTGGTCCCCCTCTACTGGTCTGTCTCTCATCTTAAAAGAAAAGAAACAAAAAATCCAAACTGTTCCTTTCTCTTCTATCCTGCTTACTTCTACGACTATTTTTGTATAATTCTCCTCCCTTTCACAGCCAAACTTGTAAAAATAAGTTTTCTAAAAGTAAAGTTGACTTACAATGTTGTGCTAGTTTCAGGTGTATAGTAGGGTGATTCAGTTATATATATATATATATTTTTTTTTTCTCAGATTATTTTCCTTCTCCCCCCATCCCGTTTGCCTTTGGTAACCATAAGTTTGTTTTCTATGTCTGTGAGTCTGTTTCTGTTTTGTAGTTTTCAAGATTTCACATATAAGTGATATATAATATCTGTCTTTCTTTTCTAACTTACTTCACCTTGTGTGATATTCTCTAGGTTCATTCATGTTGCTGCAAGTGGCAATATTTCATTCTTTTTATGGCTGACTAATATTCCATTGTGTATATATACAGATACACATATATACACACACACCACGTTAACAAATTTATTTGGCCACAGAGGGTCTTAGTTATGGGACTCAGGACCTTCCTGGCATCATGAGGGATCGAACTCACAGCTTCTGTATGACAGGCGTGTTTTTTACCACTGAGCCACTGGGGAAGCCCTATTATGTTACAGTCCTGCTTAAAACCCTTCACTAAGTTCTGATTGCACTTAGGGTAAAGACCCCCCCAAAAAAACCCTGAAAGACAAAAATCCACAGGCTTTTTTTTTTTTTTTTTTTCCCTATTAACCCTCCCAACTGCTGTTGTCATCACTGACTCCCTCCTTCATACTGTAATTAGCTTCTTGAATGTTTTGTGCTCCTTCCCACTCAGAGTTTTTGTCTTTGCTATTTCTTCCTGCCTGGAATACTCTTTCCCTCCTGCCTTGACCTAGCAAATACCTCAATAGGTGGTGGTGGTGGTTTAGTCACTAAGTCATCTCCAACTCTTGCAACCCCGTGGACTGGAGCCCGTCAGGCTCCTCTGTCCATGGGGTTCTCCAGGCAAGAATACTGGAGTGGGTTGCCATTTCCTTCTCCCACCTCAGGTCTCAGCATAAATTTAGCTTGTTTGAGGATATCTTCCAAGACCCTCAGGACTTATGCGTAGAGCCTAATACAAACAAGGGTTGGCACGTGATGAAAGCTCAATAATAAATATTTACTAAACTAACTAATTGATGCTGTGAAAGTGCTGCGCTGCACTCAGTATGCCAGAAAATTTAGAAAACTCAGCAGTGGCCACAGTACTGGAAAAGGTCCGTTTTCATTCCAGTCCCAAAGAAAGGCAATGCCAAAGAATGCTCAAACTACCGCACAATTGCACTAATCTCACACGCTAGTAAAGTAATGCTCAAAATTCTCCAAGACAGGCTTCAACAGTATGTGAACCGTGAACTTCCAGATGTTCAAGCTGGATTTAGAAAAGGCAGAGGAACCAGAGATCAAATTGCCAACATTTGTTGGATCATCGAAAAAGCAAGAGAGTTCCAGAAAAACATCTGCTTTATTGACTATGACAAAAACCTTTGACTGTGTGTATCACAACAAACTGGAAAATTCTTCAAGAGATGGGGATACCAGACCACCTGACCTGCCTCCTGAGAAATCTATATGTAGGTCAGGAAGCAACAGTTAGAACTGGACATGGAACAACAGACTGGTTCCAAATTGGGAAAGGAGTATGTCAAGGCTGTATATTGTCACCCTACTTATTTAACTTCTATGCAGAGTAAATCATGAGAAATGCTGGACTGGATGAAGCACAAGCTGGAATTAAGATTGCCGGGAGAAATAATCAATAACTTCAGATATGCAGATGACACCACCCTTATGGCAGAAAGCGAAGCAGAATTAAAGAGCCTCTTGATGAAAGTGAAAAGAGAGTGAAAAAGTTGACTTAAAACCCAACATTCAGAAAACTAAGATCATGGCATCTGGCCCCATCACTCCATGGCAAATAGATGGGGAAACCTTGTAAACAGTGACAGACTATTTTTTTGGGCCCCAAAATCACTGCAGATGGTGACTGCAGCCACGAAATTAAAAGACACTTCCTCCTTGGAAGGAAAGTTATGACCAACCTAGACAGCATATTAAAAAGCAGAGACATTACTTTGTCAACAGATTTCCATCTAGTCAAAGCTATGGTTTTTCCGATAGTCATGTATGGATGTGAGAGTTGGACTATAAAGAAAGCTAAGTGCTGAAGAATTGATACTTTTGAACTGTGGTGTTGGAGAAGACTCTTGACAGTCCCTTGGACAGCAAGGAGATCCAAACAGTCCATCCAAAAGGAAATCAATCCTGAATATTCATTGGAAAGACTGATGCTGAAACTCCAATACTTTGGCCACCTGATGTGAAGAGCTGACTCATTGGAAAAGACCCTGATGCTGGGAAAGATTGAAGGCAGGAGGAGAAGGGGGCGACAGAGGGATAAGATGGTTGGATGGCATCAGCGACTCAATGGACATGAGTTTGAGTAAACTCCAGGAGTTAGTGATGGACAGGGAGGCCTGGTGTGCTGCAGTCCATGGGGTTGCAGAGTCAGACAGGACAAGTGACTGAATTGAACTGAACTGAAACGAACTAACCAACTAAGGCCTCAAGGGCCAGGTGGGTGGTTACCAGCCTACAGTTTTTCACACAGACTCTAGGTGTCGCACTTGACTTCACATTCCAGGATGTCTGGCTCTAGGTGAGTGATCACACCATTGTGATTATCTGGGTCATGAAGATCTTTTTTGTACAATTCTTCTGTGTATTCAACCATGTCTTACCTGCTTTCAAATGGACATCTGAACATGAATCACAGAGGAGGGGCCATCAGGAGCTATCCATAAACTTAAACTTGATAAGTGAGGGGTGGGTAGGGCCTGTGACAAGGGTCATAGTATGTACAGTGCCTTGCCCAGAGTTTGGGCTCAGTGAATAGTTGCAATTAATGATATAGCCAACTGCCTCTCTTTCTCAGAGATATTTGTAAGGATGTTTTATTTTTGCCCAGGTGGTCGTTTAGGAATTGAGCTGCCATTGAATACACAACAAGAGTTGGTTGTGTAGAAGTATGAGCAGAGGCCTGACTTTGGTTGTGTGAAGGGGTGGGCAGAGGCCTGACTAGGCTAGACAGTGGTCAGAGCCCTATGGAAACTTTTTGGTCTGGCAGCCCGATGTCCATTCCACAGAAGGTATGATAAGCCATACTCGGATTCTTTTACATTAAAAAAAAACAAAATGCAGATATCCCTCAGGAATTTTAAGTTCTTTGGTATGAAGGTGCTTTGGCATGAAGGTGCTTTGGGCTGTGCTGTTTTGCTTTATTTTATCGGTGATGTCCAAAGACTTTTGGGATGCAAGATCTGTCCCGGACCGTCTCCTGGGCTCAGACCTGGTGTTGGTGTAGCTTGGTATCCCATGGTCAAGTTCTGCCCTGTGGCTCCTCTCTACAAGCCACGCCGTCAGACGGATGGTGCTTGAACAAGTCTTCCCCAGACCTTGGCTATGTCTCTGCTCTTCCCTAGCTGGCCTTCCACCTTCCACCAGAGAACTGAGCATTGTACATTTCATGGAAGCCTGGGGGTCCAGGCATGAAGTAGGGCCAGAGAATAGAGAAACCTTGATTAAGCTGTCTTGTCCACAAGACTCCTCTGTCCTTCATTCTGAAAATACCTGGTCTTGTGCCACCTGTGATGAAAGAGAGTGTTGTGGAAGCCACCAACACTGCACCATCTCATTGATGTGGGCCCTCTTGCCAGGAGCTCATGGAAGACAGTGACATGGTGGAGTAGAAAACACATAACTTTAGCGTCAGTCAGAATCGGATTCTGCTGCTTTCTTGCTGGGTAACTTCGCGAAAGTTACTCAACCTCTCTGAGTCTTGGTTTCCTCAATCAATAAATAGGGATAATAATAACATCTATGTCATAAGTTTGTTTTGAGGTCTAAATTTGCCCACCAATTTATATAAAAATATGATATTTATTGAGTGCTTATTATGTGGCAGATCACGTTTAAGTGCTTTTAGTGTGAACTCACATAACGCTATGGGTTGTGTGCTTCCTCTGTCTGTGCGTTATAGATGCAAAACTGAGACTCAAGGAGCATGAGTAACTGGCCCACACTGGCAAATAGCAGAGCCAGGATTTGGACCCAGACAGTCAGGCTCCAGTTCACACATACTTAACTACCAAGCCATGATGCCATATGGTGTCAGGCTGAATAAAGAATAGCTATTATGATCACAGTAATTTAGTATTAAGTGCTTTTTATATCCATGGTGCTAAGTGTTAATTATTAGTGTATCTGGATGCAACATTTATCCTTTCTGTTCCTATTTCTTCCACAGCCATGGCAACAAAGAGCCTTGTGCTCACTACAGCAGAGCATCCTGCTTTTGTCCGATCCAGCCCAGTGCGTCAATCTCTGCAAATAACAAAAGATGTGGCCACTCGGCTGCTTGTCCCTGCCCCCACCAGAGCACCGAGAGAAGCTGAGGCCTCCCCAACTGGAACCGAGCTAGGAAAGCAGCAGACAGGTACAGATCTGCAGACCAGGAGCAAGGCTCACAAAAGGGAGGTCATGCTTAATAAACCTGATTAATTTCTTTGAGTGACAGCAGTGCAAGCGGACAGGGGTGAAAGGAGGGATGGTAATTTATCCTGATTCCAAGGCACACGAGTGTAGCTAGAACCAACACACAGATTTTATAGAGATGCTGCTGGGGCCTGGAGGGTTCTGGTGGGGTTCAACCTTGGGGGCAGCCAGAGGGAAACTTGGTGAGCTGCTCGCAGTGACCTAGTGAAAAGGAAACCCAGCGCAGGAACTGAGCACAACCTGCCCAAGCCATATAACCTAGCCACAGATCTGGCTAGGACACTTGCCTGTCAATTCCCTTCTGGTGTCTTCCCATCACCTAGATATAATAATAATGTGGATGAACATAAAACAATGATAGCTGAATTTATCTGATATGTGTGTAGGCTATTATACAGAGAGGAAACCTGAGGCAGAAAGTTTAAGAAACCTACCCAGTCACACAGGTTTTAACATACACCTGGGTCTCCAACACCTAGTCTGCTTATACATTCCAGTCTGTTTGCAACTGTATTTAATGATGAGTCTCTTCCATCAGTCAGGAAGCCCTCATAACGTGGATATACTGAAGTTCCTAGGTCCTCTGTGCTTCTCTCTCTTGAACATTCTTCCCTGGGTGAGCTCATCCCTGCTTTTAGCTTCTAGCCCCAAGTCCTGGAGGAAGTCTTTGAGAGTAGGCATTGTGGTTGGCCCCCTAGCCTCTATCGCACCCCCAGATGATTAGTCTGAGCCCATCATATAAATTCCTTCTGTCTTGCCAGTAACTGGTTTAAGAATGGGTATCTTCCCAGTGAGACTTAAGAGGACATTTGCTGCGGGGCTTCTGGGAAAGGTTTTCTCACTCCTAGGAGAGAAGCATTCTCTGGAAGCGACATTCTCAAGAGCTTTCTTTCTGGGAATGTTGACAAGTCTGGATGTATTCTGGACCTACTGCACTGGTGTGCTCTCAGCTGAGGATGGAGCCAACAGCCGGGATGGCAGAGTGGAGAGTTGGAAGGAGCCTCTGTCCTTGAGGGCATGAGCTTCCTGTCATCTCTGGAGGCCACCCTAAATGCTGAACAAGGGAAATTAAATATCATCCCTGCTGAAGCCATTGAGAGTGGGCTTTCTGATATTTGTGGTAGGAAGCATCCTTACTAATACGGCCAGGACAGCACTAGGACTTTTGTGGGCTCCTTCCTAGGGAACCATTTCTTTTAAAATTATCTTTTATGACTGCACTGGTGTAAAGATGAATATATTGTGTGTTGTGTGTGTGTGCTCAGTTGTGTCTGACTCTTTGCAATTCCATGGACTACAACCCACCAGGCCCCTCTGTCCATGGAATTTCTATTAAAACATCTTTACCTATTAAGATGCTTTTTTGTGATTTAAATGAAATTAAAGCTTTTTTTGTGTGTATGAGCCCTAAGAGTCCTGAATGTTCATTGCTGATGCTGAAGCTGAAACTCCAATACTTTGGGCACTTGATGCAAAGAACTGACTCCTTGGAAAGGACCCTGATGCTGGGAAAGATTGAGGGCGGGAGGAGAAGGGGACAACAGAGGATGAGATGGTTGGATGGCGTCACTGACTCAGTGAACATGAGTTTGAGCAAGCTCTGGGATTTGGTGATGGACAGGAAAGCCTGACGTGCTGCAGTCTATGGGGTTGGACACGACTGAGTGACTGAACTGAACTGAGCCCTAAGAGTACTGGGGCACTAATGTGTCTAGCCATGCCTAGTAGATAGACTGGCCCTGGATATGACTTCCAAATATTCATCTCCAGGCTGTACCTCCCCTTTGACCTTCAAACCTGCATACCCCACTGCTTATTGGATAGTTCTATTTGAGTGTCTTACCTTAAATTCAGCATACCTGAGGCTGAACACACAGTTTCTCCTATACTTTTTCTTTGTCCAGCGTTCCCTGTCTGAGTGAATGATGTACTGACTAGCTAGTTATACCAGCCAGAAACCTGGGACCCCAACCTCTCCTTCACCTTGTGCCCAATCCATCGCCAAATGCTGTCACTTTTCCTCTTAAAGAGATCTTAAAATCATTTACTTGTTCTAATCTCCACTCCTACCTCCACTGCTATTGTCCTAATCCATGTGACTGACATCTCTTGCCTGGGTTACTGCAATGGACCCTAATGGTCTCCCTATATCTCACGCTCCATGTAATTTTTTTAATATTCATATTTATTTATGTATTTGGCTGTGCTGGGTCTTAGTTGTGGTATGTGGGTTCTTTGTTTGTTTGTTTGTTTTTTACGTGGGTTCTTTGATCTTTGGGGCATGCAGGATCTTCTAGCTGCGGCATGCGAAAGGCAGGAAGAGGCCCCAGGTTATTCCTTACTCATTTTACAGTCTTCTGTAGTTAATTGCATATATCAGGTACTCAATCTAAGAAAACTGAAGTACCACACCTTTAAAACGTACATAGTGAAATCAAACATGTCTTATGCCCTAAAGCATTGTGGATTAACATCCATAGATAAACATTTTACATGACATGATTGATGGTTTGAATAGTGTGATAGTTCATTTTGTGTCAATTTAACTAGTCTATGTTATGTGGTCAAATACTAATGTAGATGTTGTTGTAAGAATATTTTTAGATGAGATTAACGTTTAAATTGGTAGACTTTGAGTCAAACAAGTTACATTCCGTAGTGTGGGTGGGCCTCATCCAGTCAGTTGGAGGCCTTATGAGAAAAGACTGAGGTCCTCTGAAGAGGGACGAATTCTGCCTTCTGACTCAAGAATATAATATCAACTTCTGCCAGGATTTCGACACTGTTGGATAGCCCTACAGATCTCAAACTTGCTAGCATGTGTGTGTGTGCATGCTTGCACTTACATACCCATACCCACATGTCCTTACACACTCATATATCCTATTGATTCTTTTTCTCTGAAGAACCTTTTTTAAAAATATTTATTTATTTGGCTGTGTTGAGTCTTAGTTGTGGCACACAGGATCTTTGTTGTGGTGCACGGATTCTCTGGTTGTGGTGTGTGGTGTGTGGTGCGTGGTGTGTGGTTGCTCCGTGGCATGTGGGATCTTAGTCCCTGACCAGGAATCAAACTCTGATCTCCTGCATTGCAAGGTGGATTCATAACCACTGCACCACCAGGGAAGTCTCTTTCTGGAGAATTTTGACTAATACGAGGAGCTTAAATGAAAACAGAGAAAAAGTTTAGGACTCCTCAGTTCTTTGAGTGAACCTTTTTGTTGTTGTTGTTGTTTGTTTGTTTGTTTTAAAAATTATATCCCTTTATTTGGCTGCACTGGGTCTTCCTTGAGTATGTGGGATCTAGTTCCCCAATCAGGGATTGAACCAACGCCCCCTGCATGGGGAGCAAGGAGTCTTAGCCCCTGGACCACCAGGGAAGTCCCTGAGTGAACCTTTTATAATATAACCAGGATTGGGGAACAAAGAAAGAGGAGAAACATTGAAATTCTACATCATGTAGTAATAATAAAGAATTAGAAAATAATATGTTGTAATAATAATAATTGCTATCAATTTTGACCCCTCTCCATGTGCCAGGCACTGGGCTGATTGCTTTCAATGCTTTATCTCTTTAAATACCCCCGAAAGTCAGTGAAGTTCAGGATAAGAAATGGAAACCATTCAAAAGGAAAGGAACATAAAGGAATTCAATGCAGGGAATTAGATGCTTACAAAAGAGCATCTGTAGGATGATCTGCAACTAAGACCCAGAGCAGCCAAATAAATAAAAAATATATATATTTTTTAAAAAAAGAAATGTTCTCTTTGAGAATAAAGAGACCAGAACAAAAAGACTTTATATAGATCTTCTCTTCCTCCTCAGACTTCACAACAATCCCCACCTGACCCCCCCAAATTCCAACAAATCAGCAAAATATGTAACTATTTAGTAGTATTAGATCATTGCAATTTCTTTCAAGTACTGTTTCTCTGAAGTAAAAGGGTAAAAATATGCATGATTGAAAAACAGGATTCTCTCCTTCCATTGGTACTAGAGAAGGAATAATTTCATTACTTTTTTATTTATGGGTACTGTTTTGTTACTTTTCTTTTAAAAAATGGATTTGAAATTCATATAGCATACCATTAACCATTCTAGAGTGTGCCATTCAGCATCATGTAGTGCCGACACAATGTTGTAGACAACCTCCTTTCTCCAGTTTCAAACTTTTTTTAATCACTTCAGAAGACACCCATTAAGCAATCCCTCCTCATTCGTCCCTTCTTCCATTCCCTGGCAACTACTAATCTGCTTTAATGTCTTTATGGATTTTCCCATTCTGGATATTTCATATTAAGTGAACCATGTAGTGTGTGCTATTTTCTGTCTTGCTTATTTGGTTTTGCATGCTTTTGAGATTCATCCAAGCTGTAGCAATGTATCAGTGCTTCATTTGTTTTTATGGATAAATTATACCCATGGTACAGATATACCACAATTTAAAAAATCTATTCATGCCATCTTTTTGGCTGTTGTGACTACTGCTGCTGTGAACATTCATGAACAATTGTCTGTTGGAGCACCTATTTTCAGTTTTTTTTTTGGGTTACCACAGTGGAAAATCATGGCTTCTCATTCAATTTACAGAATTAATCCAGTTCTGAAACCCAGAGCTCCTTTACTGAACAGAAAGCTAGGTCTCATTATGGAAGAATCCTATAGAATTGCCACAAATATATAATATAAATCTTCCTTGTGAGCCTTTCCTAAAGATACCTAATATCATTTACTAAAGTGGAGAAAAGGAAATATTCAGACCTTTGGTGGGTGTCTAGGCACTACTTTTGGATTAATGTTAATTCCTGGGAGCCCCAAATGCCACTGTGGCCCACCGATGTATGGGACCAGTCAGGTCATGGGTCTACCCCATGGTAATTCCCCCAATGATTGGAACAGACAAACTTGACCAGAGGCAAAAATTCCTGTGTTGGCTCTCTAATCCATGGGACAAGGTCATTATGGTAGAAATAGCTAAATGGAAGGCCCGTGAACTTCCTCCTCCTACCAAGACAGTAAACCAGAAGCAATGCTGTATTTCTGAGGGAACTACAGAGATTAGTGCGACAGCAAAGACTTGAAACATGCAAGATTGGTGATATCTAGGATATCCCCATTTAATTTGCCTGTTTGGCCTGGATAGAATGGATATTGGAGAATGATTGTAGATTTCAATAAACTTAGTTAGGGTGTGACTTCAGTTGCAACTCCCATTATAAAAGAGTTTCTATACTGGAACAAATCAATAGAGTCCCTGGCCCTGTTATGTGACTGATGCTTTTTTCTCCACACCACGTTGAAAGGGTAACCATGAATAGTTTACTTTTACCTGGCAGCGACAACAGCCAAGACATTCACCATCTTGGCTTAGTCCTATGTCAGCTCTCAGTCTGCCTGCCATGTTACAGTCAGCAGAGATCTCCATGGTGCTGATGCTCTGCAGAACGTCACTCTGTCTATTGCATAGATGACATTTTTGCTGATTGAATCTGATGAGCAAAAAGTAGCAGTTAATTTGGAAGCCTTAATGAAGATATGAGCAAACCAGAAAGTTTGAGATAAATCTGAGGGACCTGCCACTTCAGTGGTTTCTGAGAATCCAGCAGACTGAAACATGTTGAGATATCCTTTCCACAGTGACAGACAAATTGATGTATTATCTACCATGACAAAAGAATCACAATTGATAGGTTTTTTTGGCTTTTGGAGGCGATGTAAATCACGTTTTGAGTTGGAACCATCTGAGGAGTCCCTTATAAGGCTGCGAGTGTCAAATGGGGAAACAAAGCTTCTGCAAGTCCAGGCTAAAGCACAAGATGTTCTTCTACTTGGTCCTTATGATCCACTAGGTCCAGTGACACTCAAGAATCTCTAACAAATGAGGATGGTAATAAAATCTTAGGCAAGCACCAGTAAGAGAGTCACAGTATAGACCTTTAGGATTTGGGAGCAAATCTATGTCCTTTCATCAGCCACCCCAGTGCTTGTTTAATAGACTCATGAACAGCTTGCTTTGATGATGGGGGTGAGAGCTCTGCATGGGTTCAACAAAATGGACTTTCCCTTAAGGAAACTGACTTGACTTGACTGCTGGTAATTCTGAGTGCCTAATCTGATAACAGATGATGTCAACACTGAGTCCCCAATTGATAGCATTCCCTAGAGGAACAAGCCAGCCAGCTGATGTAGGCTGAATATATTATATATCTCTTTCATCATGGGAAGGTCATAAATCCATCCTTAGAGGAGTAGACATATATTATGGATATGGATTTTCCATATCCTGTCTGTAATGTTTCTGCTAATTCCACCATCTACAGACTCTCAGGACGCTTTATGTACTGTCATGGATTCTATCCATGGTCAGTGGGCTCATGCCCAGGGAATTGACTGGTCTTACTACTTTTACCATTACCTAGAAGTATCTGGCTTACTAAAAAGGTGGAATGGCTTACTGAAGATTCAGTTTTGGTGTCAGTTAGGAGGGAACACTCTGAAGGGACAGTGTTCTTACAGGCTGAAATATTGAAATGGAGCAGGACTGTATGGTCCTTGCCCTCCTCCACCCATGTCCTCTGCCTGCCTTTTGTCTGTGGGAAACTTAAGTCAAAGAATAAGTTTAATTGGAGAAATGAGAACATGTGAAAACAAAGGGAAGCAGTCAAAGGAGACCAAGCAATAATAATGTACTCTTTAAGCATAGTCAAGGACCTTTAGTTCTTTCTCAAGGGCTATAGATAATATTTGGAGCTGTCTTATAGATACTAAAACACACAGATGGAGAAGTTAACTACATGATGACCAGACTGTACCCACAACATGAGTTGCCACAATTCTGAGAACTGGCCTCAAAGAAATGGAACAAATGGACTCTGGAACTGAAGATTAACTGTATCTAAAACAACCAAGATGATGCTGGTCCCCCCTCTCCTCACCGCCCCCGTCCCCGTCCCAGTTGCCAGCATGTGAAATAAAGCAAACTTTCCTTTCCTCCAGCCTGGCCTGTTTATTGCCTTTTGAGCGGCGAGCAGCCAGACCCACACACACTCTTTCAGTAACAGTATATGCTCTGATTCAGAGATGATTATATGGTACTTTCTCCCCCACAGCCAGAATGTATGGGTCTGGAAATCAGTGCATGCAACTAGGATGTCTACAATGCGATGTATGCAAATACTCATTTCACTCTTATACCCAATAACCCACAGGATTTTTGCCTCTCAGCTTGTCAACTTTTAGCTTTCGCAGTTTGGAGGTATTGTTCTCAAGTGGGAAACGCTTCTGCACATGAAGGTTCTGGTTCCTCTGTGTGCTAGCAGGAGTCTGGCCTCATGGAGCCATGGTGGTGACTTAAGCAGGCTTGAGACTCTCTCAGGCCAGAAGTGCTTCTTGTGACTGTCATCCTCTGTGCCAGAAGGTTGTGTTAGGATAGCTCCCAGTCAGGGACAGAGGGCACCACTCTGTTGCAGGTTGTCTCTGGATTGGGTCTAAAGTCAGTGCTGCTTATGGTTTGAGCCTATGACTTGGTGTGTTGTTTTTTCCTTATTATGTTTCTTAATATATAACTTGATACTGTAGGGGAGAATTGGGTGAGCGGGGAGAAGAGATGGCCTACATTGCAGTCATGTCTTGTTTCGACTGGTTAAACTGAGCCTTTTTTAAAGGCTAGAGGTAAAGAATCTGCCTGCAATGCAGGAGACACAGGTGGCGCTAGAGGTAAAGAATCTGCCTGCAATGCAGGAGACACAGGAGACCAGATTTAATCCCTGGGTCAGGAAGGGCCCCTGGGGGAGGGCATGGCAACCCACTCCAGTATTCTTGCCTGAAGAATCCTGTGTACAGAGGAGCCTGGCAGGCTACAGTCCGTAGGGTCGCAAAGAGTCAGGACACAACTGAAGTGACTTAGCACACACACACCTCTGAACCATGAGGATCTAGGGGTTACAATAGAGTTGACACAGGAAGTTGTCTTTTTACATTGTTGCAACATACCCTTAAGCTGGAACTTCCCCCACCCCCTCATGGAGCAGCACCCATGGTTCTGCCATCACACTCAGATTTTCCATTGCTACTTTTGTTCCCATTGTAACCTTTAAATAAACATCAGTTTCACAGGTAACCCAGCTTTCTAGGTCACCTGTCAGTCTCACTGCCTACAGTCTTGAACGTGGGCCTGAGCCAGTACAATTTGCGTTTTATCTGTTAATGTGACCTCTTTGTGCTTACAGGTTGATGAGGCCTGGGGAAGTTCTGGTATAAAAACATTTCCAAGCTGAAAGTTTTTCTGAGAACGAGACAAAAAGCCCCAATCCAGGCAAGACCTTTGCAAATACTGGCACATGAAATATGTAGTTCCAGTTTACATTCAAATGGCCACCCACCTCATGTGCTAGGGCTGGCTCCACATCTTAAAAGTCTTTTGTGGCTATGGACAAGGTGTTCTTGCTTTTCCTAACATCCTCTGCCCAGAAGTCTCCTCTGCTGCATTACATCAGCATTATTAAAAAGAATTGCCCAGGGACTTCCCTGTTGGTCCAGTGGTTAAGACTCTGTACTTCCATTGTAGGGGGTGTGGGTTCCATCCCTGATTGTGAAAGTAAGATCCTGCATTGATCCCACATGTTGCATGGCACAGCCCCCCCAAAAAACTAAGAATAAAAAAGAATTGCCCATTAACAATCTCTGATGAATAATCATTACGAAAAGTTATTGGTTGAGTTAACTTTAGAAAAGATTGTCAAAGTGCAGTGGGGGTAGTTCTTGACTGACTTACAACCTGTACTTTTGTATATTACACTTTGATATCTCTAAATAAAACATTTTGAATGTTTGCACATCTGCTGATAAGTGAACATTTTAATCCATCACACAATACCAAGTGGCAATTTGGTTTCTCCATTTTTGCTGGTGTAACAATATTTGTCCAACTTTGAATTTTCTGTATATTTTATATAACTAAGTGGAAAATGGAAAAAGAAATGTCTGGAGACATTTTTAATGTCTTCATTGAATTTGTTACAGTGTTGTTCCTGTTTTGTTTTGGGGTTCTTTTGGCCCCCAAACATATGGGATCTTAGTTCCCTGACTAGGGATCGAACCCACATTCCCTGTATTGGAAGGCAAAGTCTTATCCACTAGACCTCTAGGGAAGTCCCCTGTCCTCCCTGTTAGATTTAGATATACCAGCAATCACTCTCACTTCTCTGGTCCTGGACTCTTGTTCTATCTTTAATGTCATGAAATGAGTAAGTAGAATACATCAGGTAGATAGAGTATTCAGAGCTCAGAAGGGAAGTCTATGTTGGAAACATAAATTTAAGTTATTGATATATAGCTAGTTATTAAAGATATGGGTGTGGATGAAGTTGTGTAGAGAGAGAAGGTTGAATGAGAAAGGGAGTGAAAGAAACATATTGACAGTCCAGGGCAGGTAAAATGAGCCGGCAATGGAGAAAGAGGAATAGGTGCAGAGCTGAGAGATCAACCAGGAGAGTATGGTGCCACAGAAAGTAAGAGAAAGTGTTTCAAGAGGGAAAGGATGACCAACTGAGTCAAATATGCCTGAGAGAGCTAGTAAGATGGACATTGGAAAGTGTCCAAAAGGCTTGCCAATGTGGAGATTATTAGTGACTGAGGTGAGAGAAATTTGGTGATGTGGGTAGAAGCTAGATTGGAGACTATCAGAATGAGTTGGGGGAGAAAATAAAGTATGAGAATATTCTTTTTTTTTTTAAATAGCCTATGAGGAATTTTTAAAATTATTTATTTATCTTATTTTTGGTTGCACTGGATCTTCATTGGTGCACACCGGCTTGCTCTAGTTGTGATGAGTGGGGGCTACTGTTTGTTGCGGTGCTTAGGCTTCTCATTGCAGTGGCTTCTCTTGTTGTGGAGCATGGCCTCCAGAGCATGGGCTCAGTAGTTGTGGCACACGGACTTATTTGCCCCTTGACATGTGGAATCTTCCTGGACCAGGGACTGAACTCATGTCCCCCACATTGGCAGGCAGATTCCCATCCACTGGGCCACTAGGGAAGTCTGAGAATATCATTCTTGACAAAACTTGGCTGTTGGGGGAGAAGAGAGGTAGCTGGAAAGAGTATTGGATCAAGGGAAAGATTTCCTCTTGTAATTGGAGGATCCTAGCCTATGTCTTGGAGAATGCAATGGCACCCCACTCCAGTACTCTTGCCTGGAAAATCCCATGGACAGAGGAAACTGGTAGGCTGCAGTCTATGGGGTCGCTAAGAGTCGGACATGACTGAGCGACTTCACTTTCACTTTTCATTTTCATGCACTGGGGAAAGAAATGGCAACCCACTCCAATGTTCTTGCCTGGAGAGTCCCAGGGACGGGGGAGCCTGGTGGACTGCCGTCTATGGGGTCGCACAGAGTCAGACACGACTGAAGCGCCTTAGCAGCAGCAGGCTATGTTTGCGTGCTGATGAAGACAGTTCAGTAAATGATGTAGTAATTAAGGTAACATTAGCTGCTATATGTGCGTGTGTGCTCAGTTGCTTCAGTCATGTCTGACTCTTTGTGACCCTGTGGACTGTAGCCCGCCGGGCTCCTCGTGTGCATGGAATTCTCCAGGCAAGAATACTGGAGTGGGTTGCCATGTTTTCCTCCAGGGAATCTTCCTGACCTAGGGATTTAACACGCATCTTGGTATGTCTCCTGCACTGCAGGCAGAATCTTTACCGTTGAGCCACTGGGGAAGCCCAGCTCCTATATAAACCTTCCCAATTATGCATAATGGCTCAAACATGATAGAAGTTTGTGTCTTGATAACTTAAATTCTAAAACAATCAGGTTTACTCCAGATGGTAATTCAAGACCTTGATTTCCTATACCTTGTGACTCATCCACCTTCAACAGACTCCTGTGATTCTAAGCTTGTCTGCATCAAGCCTTGAAAGAGAAAAAGAGCATGAATGATATTCATGGGATGTTTTTAGGGGTCTGGCTTGGAAGCAGCAGTGATCACTCCAGCACACAAAGCCATACTATTAATACATACCTAACTTCCAGAGAGATTCGGAAATCTTGTCTAGCTGTGTGTAGGAAGAGGAAGAAAAGGATTTGGTAGCTATAGGGGGAGAAGTTAAAGATGTAGAAGTTGAGGTGGGGGTTGGAGAAGAGGGTAGTGGAAAGAGTGAGCTTTCTAAGAAAGTAAGAGGGGTAGAAAACCAGGCTTAAGAGCCCATGAGGATAGATTTTTTTTCCCAGCCAGGAGACAGGGGCAGGGAGGTCAAGGATATTTGCAAAAGAATGACCACAAAGACAGACCATGTTTAAAGCATTAAGGAGACAAGGGAGGTGCTGATGGACAGAATGTAGCAAAACCAGTAAGTTGGAGATCCTGATAAGGCCAAGAGTGACTTCTATGGGGACTCTTAAATAATTAAGCTAGAATGAGAGCCACTGTGGTGTTTGCCCTTTCAAGAAGGATATGTTTGGACAAGTTATTTAGGATATGATTGGATTCTGATGACGACAAGGTCCATATGTGACCATGGACCTAGGGAGGCGGAGATGGAATGAAGAAAATAGTCATTGACAGTGAGGAAGTCTAGGAAACCGAGAGCCCAGGTTTAGCTGTGTGGGTATCAACACCACCCAGAAGGATAATAGGAATTGTAAATGAGAGAAAAGTCTTGAATCATATGCCAAAGTCTTCAGAGGATGATAGGTCATGACTAAGAAAATAGAAAATGATAGTTTTGTGGGGAGGAGAAGATGGTGGTAAATCTGGATGAAGTGAGACTTTGAAGGCACATAATTTTTCTTTTCTTTTTCTTTTTGGCTCTGCTAGGTCTTCATTGTGTCACACGGGCTTTTCATTGCAGTGTGCAGGGTTCTCTGTTTGTGGCACTTGTGGTTAGTTGCCCCGAGGCATGTGGGATCTTAGTGCCCTGACCAGGGATTGAACCTGTGTCCCCTGCACTGGAAGGCAAGTTCTTAACCTCTGGATCACCAGGGCAGTTCCCATAAGTTTTCTTTTACAAGGAGAAGTAGTAAAGTTCTAGAAGTTATGCGTGGTGGTAAAAAGGACACTGATTTCACCTTCCAGTTTTCAGTAGATGAAAAAGTTAGAGAGGAAGCTTTGGCTGGTGGTGGGGGTGGGTGAAGGGAGGGCCCTCAAGGGATCACTAGGCTTCAGTTTAGGCAAAAGAAAAGCTTGGGGATGTCGGTATCTAAAGGAGTTTAGCAGTTTCAGAATGAAAGTTCAAGAGGATACAAAGGAATATCTGGGGATCAGGGCCTAAAGGAGTGCTGGATCAGTTGAGGGGATATCGAGAACAGGTGAGGAGAGTCACAAAGGTGGGGTGATCCTTTTGAATGGAATTTGTCCTGAGAATTCCTTGACGAAAGAGATACATACCAGCCGAGTATAGTTGGGAGCCTTGTTGTGGTGATTTGGCAATAGTACGGTACTGTGTTCCCTGCAGCTTCACATGGGGGTGCAGCACTCAGAGGGGGATTTGGTGCTCAGGGCATCTGCCGCCAGGTTCACAAGGAACAGCCTATAATAGGTGAGATGTTTTAAAATATATCCACAAATGCTTTGACTCTCACCCTTTCAAGGCAGAAAACTAATTTTTCCTCCTCTTGATGCGGACCAGACTTAGTGACTTGCTTCTAACAAACAGAATGTAGTGGAAGTGACAATATATAACTTCTGAGGTTATAGAAAGAATAAAGCTTCCTCCTGGTGCTTTCTTGTTCTTGGATCACTTGCTCAGGGAAAGCCAGGGCGTGCTGTGACGTCACTCAAGAAGCACTGTGGTAGGGATTTCCCTGGTGGTCCAGTGGCTAAGACTCTGTGCTCCCAATACAGGGGGCCTGGGTTTGATCCCTGGTCAGGAACTGTATTCCACATGCTGCAACTAAAGATGTCCACAACTAAAACCTAGCACAGCCAAATAAATAAGTGTGTGTGTGTGTGTATTTTTTTTTTTTAAAAAGAAGAAACACCATGGTAAGACTCACATAGAGAGGAACTGAGGCTTCCTACCAATAGCCAGCATCAAGTTTTCAGTCATGGGAGGAAGGCACCTTTTTGTCTATTTTTTTAATTAAAATTTTTTATTTTTTATTTAAGTGTAGCCAATTAACTGGGTCAGAAAGATCCCCTGGAGGAGGAAATGGCCACCCACTCCACTATTATTGCCTGGAAAATCCCATGGACAGAGGAGCCTGTCTGGCTACAGTCCATGGGGTTACAAAGAGTCAGACACAACTTAGTGACTAAACAAATTGTGCTGGTTCTTGTTGGGGACAGACAAGATGTTCCATATAAGCCACAACTTTTGCATACTAAGGACACTTCTTTTACCTCAGACTTTAGCAAGGAATTATACTTCCTGGTCAACAAAATAAAATTTCAAATTCTTTATGAGCAACTGAGAATTCTCTGAATCCTGATACAATAATTTCAGTCCATGGGGTCACAAAGAGTTGGACACCACTGAGCCATCACACATAGCCAATTAACAATGTTATGATAGTGTCAGGTGAATAGCCAATAGACTCAGCCATACATACACATGTAAACATTCTTCCCCAAACTCCTCTTCCATCCAGGCTGCCATATAACATTAAGCAGAGTTCCCTGTGCTATACAGTAGGACCTTGTTGGTTATCCATTTTATTCATTTTAAATATAGCAGAATGTCCATGTTGATCCCAAACTCCCTAACTATCCCTTCCCCCATCAGAGGAAGGCATCTTGAAAGTGGATCCTCCAGCCCTGGTCAAGCCTTCAGATAGCTTCAGCTCTGACTGGCATCTAACTATAATCTCATGAGAAAATCTAAGCCAGAACCACTGCAACAAGTTGCTGCCTGTGAGAGGTAATAAATGATTATCATTATTGGTTTAAGCATCCAAGTTCTGGGGTAATTTATAATGCAACAATAGATAACTAATATAGTAGGTTTTTAAACAAATATTTACTGAATGAATGAATCACCAAATTCATGAACACCTTTTTTTGTTTTTTCTGTTTTTTTCTGGTTTGGTGTCAATCAGTAATTAGATCAATAATGATTCTAACAGGTGCCTGAAACTTCCTGTTGCCTCTTCTCTGCATTTCACTTTATATATAGATTTTTTCATCCTTATGAGTGGGAGAAAAATATACAAAGAAATCAGCAAAAATACTTAACCCTTAAAAGATTGCATTTATCTGAGTAATTTCAGTATAAGGAAAGATTAATTATATTTTCTCTTCCATTACACACTACCAAAGATTAGTTGGCATAAAAGTAAAGCTGACAAGGCAAAAAATTCTTAAGGATCATCAAATAATGGTGAAATTTTGGCTGTGAGAGGGTTTTTTTTTTTTAATTTTTAAAAATAAATCTCTAATGTAGATTTTTTTAACACAATTTTTAAGTCAATAAAGTTAACTTACATGTCATTCCATGCTTTGATCAAATGTTTGCACCTTTTGGATTTGAAAGGCCAAGTACTTAAGGGTCGTTGACTATTGCAACAGCTTTGTCTTTGCCTATGTCAACAGAATCCCCAGAGTCCTTTTAGTCTCATAGAGGACGGAAGGAATTTTCAAAGGGAATCTTGGCTAATAGGATGTAACATCCGTTGTTCCCTGTTGTAGCTGAAGAACAAAAGCAATGCCTGGCACACAGCAGGCATTCGAAACATATTTGTTGAACAAATGAATGAATGAATAGATCTCTTTACTCATCATAGTCATTGCGATGTTAAAAGCTGTTCCAATTGCCTAAGTAGGAATGAATGCATAACTAACCCTATCTGGCAAAAGGAAGGAAAGTCTGAATTATGTAGCATCAATCTGACAAGTGCAGCAGACTACTATGTTATTGTTTGTTTGCTCATATTTACATTTTCTTCACAAAAATAAAATTTTTGTTTTACAACTGTGTGGTTGATTAAGGGTGTGGTTAATTCTGTGGACTGGCTTATTCAACATCTGTTCCAGTCTCATTACAGTGAGTCTTCCTGGAATGCAGAGACTGAAAAGTTTAAAAGTACATTTTCCAGACTCTTTTGCTGCTAGGGTTCTGAATGAGATGTAGGTTCCTTCATTCAAATGCATCCACCTGTAACCTGAAAATGAACAGTTAAGGGGGAGAGTTTGAGGCTTCTATCTTGCTCATTCTGATGGTTGAGAGGAAAGGAGTTTGACATGTACCTGGAAGCAGAGGTACCAACTCCTTAATTTGGCAGGGAACTTCCTGATGCGGAAGAGGTAGCAGGATTCCAGAGCTAGTGCCCGGTGGTTACTCCCTGATTCAGCAGGTGGTCTCCTGTTTTTCTAGGGAGCAGAAGTCTTCTTCACAGCCCAGTTCTGCTGAGTGGTTTACAGAATTTTTCTTGGGTGATCAAACTGGAGTCTGTTTCCTCAGGGCATCTAACAACATTGTAAGCCACTTAATACCTTGCCCCTGGAGAAGGAAATGGCAACCCACTCCAGTACTCTTGCCTGGAAAATCCCATGGACGGAGGAACCTGGTAGGTTATAATGCATGGGGTCGCAAAGAGGCGGACACGACTGAGCGACTTAACTTAATACCTTGCACCAAATCCTTTTCTGCCCAAGTGAATAGTTTTCTCTGCCACTAAGCCCTAGGGGCTGAGAATTATTATATATCTGACACAATGATTGATTACTATGTGGATCATTAGAATATGGATGTACTTTAATATTTATGAAGTATCACATACTCTTTTGATCTGGGTTCGATTCTTGGGTTGGGAAGATCCCCTGGAGAAGGAGATGGCAACCCTCTCTAATATCCTTGCCTGGAAAATTTCGTGGATGGAGGAGCCTGGCAGGTCCATGGGGTCACAAAGAGTCAGCCACGACTGAGCATCTTCACTTTCACAGAATCCTAGTTCCCCAACCAGGGACTGAACCCAGGCCCATAGCAGTGAAAGCATGGAGTCCTAACCACTGGACTGAACCACTCACTGGGCATACTCTATTGTCAGGAAGATCCAGTTTCAACAAAAATATGTACTTCTACTACAATCTATACATTTGTTTTTTTTGTTGTTCATGCATTTATTTATTTAACATATTTATGGGACTTCCTTGGTGGTCTAGTAGTTAAAAATTCGTGCTTCCAATGCAGGGGACATGGGTTCAACTGATGGTCCAAGAAGATTACACATGCCATGGGGCAACTAAGCCTGCATGCCGCAACTACTGAGGCCTGTTCGCCCCTAGAGCCCATGCTCTGCAACAAGAGAAGCCACCGCAATGAGAAACCCATGCACTGCAACTGCAGAGTAGCTCCTGCTTGCTGTAACTAGAGAAAGCCCATATGCCGCAACGAAGACCTAGGACAGCCTAAATAAATAAATAAATTAATTAACATTTATTTATTTGGATGTGGTGAGTCTTCATTGTGGCATACAAACTTTTAGTTGCAGCATATGGGATCTAGTTCCCTGACCAGGGATCAACCCAGGCTCCCTGCGTTGGTAGTGTGGAGTGTTAGCCACTGGACCACCAGGAAAATCCCTATCCATTGATTTTTTAAAAAATTCTATGAAATTTGAATTTCATTGAAGAACTTTTTTGTTGCTTGCCAATGCTATTAGGACTGAAGTTTGCATGCAACTGAGTTCTACTGGATTTAAGCAAAAGAAAAATGCATTTATTGAAGGTCTTCTCACAGAAGGCAAGGGCAAGGATGCAGCTGGACCTCAAGGTGACCTGGAGTCAGTGACTGCAGTGCTGCTGAAAACCCAGGAAGCCTCTCTCACCAGCTCTCACTATTGTTTCTCTCTGAATATATGCTTCCTTCTTTCTCTCTACTAACTTTATCTGCATCCCAGTAAACAGTTGTTTTTTTTTTTAAAGGGTCTACCTCTGCTTATGTATTCTCCATTTAAGAGAACAGACAGGCAGACAAAAACAGGAATCCCCTAGACTCAGTTCCAGAATCTTAAGGAAAGACTATGAGTAGCCTGCTTTAGTCAGGTGCATGGTTCAGCCAAGTTCACAGCTCAAGGATGCTTCACCTTGTTCTCTCTGTAGAGGGTACCCCTGGAGCGCAGCCCTCTGTGCAAGAGAATACGGATGGTGTGAATGTGAATGATGCCCCTTGGACTTGTGCCACCATTCTGAGCCAGTCCAATGGGGTCTAGAGGCAGAGTCTTGTTGTGAGAGCCTGGCAGTGGGTACTCTGCTCCTGATATCACAGTGGGGAGAGGGAAGCAGATCTGCAGGAAGGGGAAGTTACCATATGAGAGGGAATTATTGGGCACTCAGGTGACAAGCTCACTGATGTTCATTACAAGAGTGGTATGTTGATTTTACCTATATTAGATAAAGGGTAGGCAAACTACATACAGCCTATAGGCCAAATTCGGTCTGTTGGGTTTTTGTAAATACAGGTTTATTGGAACACAATTATGCTTGTTTGAGTGTTGTTTATGGCTGCCCTTTTTCAGTACTGGCAGAGTTAAGCAGTTGCAGCAGGAATCCCATGGTTCACAAAGCTACAATATTTACTGTCTGGCCCATTACAGAGGAAAGTTGTTCACCCCTGTATTAGACCCCTGCTGCTCAAAATGAGGTTCGCAAGCCAGCAGTCTCAGCATCACCCGGCAGCTTGTCAGATCTGCACTTGCAACTGCTGAGTCAGAACCTGTTCTTTTTTCCCCCGGTGAGGCATTTTCTTTGCGTGTATGTATTACTTCCCAGGTGGCGCAGTGGTAAAGAATCCGCCTGCCAACGCAGGAGACTCAGGAGATACTGGTTCAATCCCTGTGGGAAGATCCCCTGGAGGAGGAGATGGCAACCCACTCCAGTATTTTTACCTGGAGTATCCCATGGACAGAGGAGCCTGGTGGGCTACACTTCCATGGGGTCACAAAGAGTCAGACATGACTGAGCGACTGAGCATACACACATTATATCCCTTGAAAAAGAAGCCCAAGATTTTCCCTCCTGTGTGTTTTCATCTTGCTTCTTTGTGGTCCTTGATGCCAGCTAAGGTTATCAGTATAATGAAACCAAAGTGACTGGATGGGAGCAGGTTATTCTGCCATTTTTCTAGATCTTTGAGCTGTACATCAAATCTGGGTCTGATCTCCACATTTGTGTATCTTGCCTGTGAGGTTCACAACAATTTTCCCAGCTCTGTGATCATCAGTGACTTCAGATTGGCCAGTTTAACCACGCTCCATCATCACAGTTAGACGCTGGATGTTGGCTTTGGAGCACAGGCTAATAAGAACCTCTGTTTTCGGCAACGTTGATGCTCTTGAGACTATCAGTCAGAACATTCGTGTGCACCATTATGACAGCACAGAAAGATGGCAGACAGAACCTACTCTTTAACAAGATCCCCAGGTGATTTGGAGGCACATTAAGATTTGAGAAGCACTATATTAAACTCCTCAATGGGCACAATCAATACTATTGAAACTTTTGTTTCGCACCAGCCCCTTTTCACCTGCTGGGACATGATGCAGTCTCCCACGCACATTAGACTAGTGTGCTACTATCTTTGGATTCCATGCAGTGAGTTTTTTCAGAATATGTCAAGGAAGAGTGTCATTGCAGTCAGCCAGAATCAGCCCAGACAAAGGGCTACAGTTTGTTAGGTATCTACTCATTCGTTCAGTTATAACAAATATTTATTGAGAGCATGCTCTGTGCCGAACATTGAACTACAAATGGTGAACAAATTGGCTCAGTCTCAGTCCTCGAAGTTGTGAGTCTTTCATACATCATCTCATTTAATTCTTCCTATAACTGGGACGTCCCTGGTAATCTGGTATCTAAAACTCCGCACTCCCAAAGCAGGGGGCCCGAGTTTGAGCCCTGATCAGAGAACTAGATCCCACATGCTGCAGCTAAGACCTGGTGCCGCCAAATAAAAAATAAAAAAAATTAAAAAAAAAAAAATAATAAATAAATAAATAAAATTCTGTCTATGATCTATGAGATGGGGACTTCAATCCCCATGAGGACATTGAGGCTCAGAGAGGTTAATGACTTCCTCAAAGTCATGTGACTGGTGAGTGGCAGAGCTGAAAATAGAATCTATGTCTACCTGACACCATGGTTTATGCTTTTTCCTACGCAGCACTGCTAGACATGGTTCTCGGAGATTATAATCTAAATTAGGTCTACAGCCAGAGAGCCAGTGTTTTATAGATAAGAAGCAGAATATTCTTATCTCCTACTTCCCAGATACAGTCAAGATGATGCTGTAAGATTGGGGAAGGCTGGAAACTAGAGGACCCTCTCTTCAAAGTGACAGACCTGGCACCTTTATCAGTGAGAAAGACAGATAATTCTGGTTCAATTACTTCTTTCAGACACTTGGAATGAGGGATTCACCTAAAGTCCTAGGGTAGGACAAGAACAGCACTGCTCTGGGGACAAAAGAGTCAGGGTTAATGCTTCCTCCTCCAAGAGACTCTCAGGATGAATCCCATTCACTGGGGTCACCCTGCCTTTCTGACTCTTCTTCCATCTGTTCTATACAGGTCCTTCCCTGGGTCCGCTCCACTGACCCAGCGCTTCCTTCTTGCATTGCTCCTCAGTCATTCCATTGTATTCTCTGGAACTTCCTTTCTGAGGCCTACAGATATACCTCTTCTAAATACCTATATCCTCAATTGGAGAAGAGAGATGAGGTAGGAAAAAGGAGGTACGAGAAACGGGAGGGACCACAATGGAGAGAGCTCTTGGGCTAGGCCCAGGTAGTGAGGGAAGGGAGATAAGAGTGAGGAAGTGGCTGGTTATGAGAAGGTGGGGGGAGGTTCAGGAATGAGAGACATGGAGTAGGGTGCTCTCTGATGGAGCGGGAGGAAGATGCAGGGATGAGCCAAAACAGCAGCAAGATTGTCACCCCCACCCCCATCTCAATGACAGCAACTCTGGGAGAAAATAGGCACTATTATTATCTCTAATTTATAATTAGAGATAATTTATAATTATTTAAATTATATAAATTTATTTAAAATTAATTTATAATTAAAGCAACTAAGAAATAGAGGGATTGGGTAAATGGTTCTAGATCACATGGCTGTAAGTGGTGGAAACTGAAACAGAGGCAGGCTGGCTTTAAAATCCGTGCTCTTATCTACCACTTTATATTGTTTCATAGGGGTGCCTCACTGAAAACAAACAAAAAACTGTATTTCTCTTCAGATGTCTCTGGTCCTGGACTAACCTGCTTGCCTTCATTTCAAGCAATGCATTTGCATTTTATTAATCAACAGAAATTTAAAAACAATTACTTCAATTCATCTTCATAGTCTGAATCAAAGCACCCAACATAAGTAGGGCTTTTTTTTAAAAAGGAAAACTGTCAGAATTAATATCTTAAGTGTAATAAATGATTGGATTTGGTTTTTTTGATGTGGACCATTTTTAAAGTCTTTTATTGAATTTGTTACAATAGTTTATGTTTTATGTTTTAGTTTTTTGACCGAGGCATGTGGGATCTTAGCTTTCCGACCAGGGATCACCTGCATCCCCTGCATTAGAAGATGTAGTCCCTGGATTTGTTTTTCTAGTTTATTTCTGGTTCAAACTGAAGAAGAATTTATTCTGACACTGTTGCAACTTGCGTATATTTTCACTTGACCTGTATATAGTTCTAGGCTTAAGGGTAATACCAGGTTTTCTGAAAGGGGGGTGAGGATTAATTAGATCAAATTTAAGAAGGACTTTCAACAGTTCAGCCCATTCAGCAGGCATTCAGTGGGCAGTTCTGGTGTGCTGGGGTCAAGGAAGACAAAGAAGAACAGGGCATCAGCTCTGAGGGGTTCAAAGTGAGCCAGGCAGACCCACATTTAGAAAGGCTTTGGGATAGCATCACAGCGCCTCAGGGAGCTGGAGCAAAGCGGGTGGAAGGAGGGAGCACGTGCCTGGGTTTGTGGGAAGGCTTTGCTGACTCTGCATAAGGAAGACCCTCTCTCTTAGTCTCTGTTCCCCTAAGTACCCTCTGAGAAAGCACATGGAGCTTATTTGAGCGTGATTCCAAGAAGTATGGTGAGAGAGTAGGAAAGGGAGACAGAAAAGGTAAGAAAGTCAATAAAAGGCTCATTAGTCAGAGGGCTACAGCAATCGGCAACTCGGGCTCCATCCTGCTGGGTGCCCTCTCAGGAAGTGTGCAGAATGTACTTCCTAGTTGTCCCATCAGAGAGCAAGCTGGGGTATTTTCTACCAAGCACCACCCTGCACTGGTTGAGGCTAGCACCCTCAGGTGCTAGTTCTCTATCACCTGAGCCTGCTTGCCACATGGGCCAAGTCCTCCTGCAGCCAGATAAAGCCTTCAGGCTGAAAGATGCCAGTGTTTGAAGCATAAGCCATCCAGTCTTCAGAAGCTGCAAGTGTCTCTGGGCTGGGCCAAGGGCATATGAATGGAGTACCAGTACCTGGGAAACACTCAATACATGTTTGAATGGGTGAATCAGAAAAGGAAGGGTTGGATATTTGAACTGAGTCAAGGGAATGGAAACTGAGTGGAGTTGGGAAGGTAAGACAGGCTGCTATAATGGAAAGACATGTTTTAGGTTCAGATGAACTTAGATATAAATCTCAGCTTTACCATTTCCTGAGTGACCTTGAATATGACATTTAAGTTCAGTTTTATCATTTGTAAAATGAGAATGACATCTACTTCTGTCTGCTGTCAGGGTTAAATAGAAGAGTATCTGTAAAGTTCCTGGCACATAGTAGGTGTTCTATACATAGGTGGCCAGGATTGCAGCAGGTTGTCAGTAAGAGGCAGCTACAACTGTTAACCCCTGGGAACAGAAGTGATGTAAGTAAATATTTAGTGTGGGGATCAAGTGGGCTACATCTAAGGCATAGTGACCTGGTTAGCTTGACTAGAGGCCGGAAATACAGTTTGAGGCCTTGCAAGTCTTTAAAACTCAGCTCAAATTGTACCTCCTGTTCTCACCACTGCATGCAGCCTTTGCTCCCACCACCTACTGACACTGCTCTAAGGTCACTACCACAATTTAACAGTCTATTCCAAAAGGCCCTTTCTCCCCAGCTTCAACAAATTATAAAATATTGTCGCATGTGAAAGAGAAGAGAAAGTCAGATATTGAACCCCACGTGATTCACCACCCAGCTAAAGAAGTGAATGATTACAGTATAATGATTACAATACCCTCTTAGAGCCCTTTCTTCCCTCAGCCTTCGTGCTCTTTTTCCAGCAGTAACCAGAATGAATTTAGTATTTAATGTTCACATGTATGTTTTTATAATCTTACTATTCAATACATAAGTATTCCTGGGACTTCCCTGGTGGTCCAGTGGCTAAGACTCTGTGCTCCCAATGCAGGGGGCCAGGGTTCAGTCCCTGGTCAGGGAACTTGATCCCACATGCTGCAGCTAAGGCCGGGAACAGCCAAATAAATAAATAAAATAAATAAATATTTTAAAAAAATACATAAGTATTCCAAAATAATATATAGTATTATTTTCCATATATTGAAACTTTAGGTAAGTGGTATCATACTATATTTATCTGTCTCAGTTCAGTTCCTCAGTAGTGTCCAACTCTTTGCGACTCCATGAACTGCAGCATGCCAGGCCTCCCTGTCCATCAGCAACTCCCGGAGTTTACTCAAATTCATGTCCACTGAGTTGGTGATGCCATCTAACCATCTCATCCTCTGTCGTCCCCTTCTCTTACCGTCTTCAATCTTTCCAAGCATCAGGGTCTTCTCCAATGAGTCAGTTCTTCACATCAGGTGGCTAAAGTATTGGAGTTTCAGCTTCAGCATCAGTCCTTCCAATGAACATGCAGGACTGCTCTCCTTTAGGATGGACTGGTTGGATCTCCTTGCAGTCCAAGGGACTCTCAAGAGTCTTCTCCAACACCACAGTTCAGAGGCAGCGATTCTTTGGCCCTCAGCTTTCTTTATAGTCCAATTCTCACATCCATACATGACTACTGGAAAAACCATGACTTTGACTAGATGGACCTCTGTTGACAGAGTAATGTGTCTGCTTTTTAATATGCTGTCTAGGTTGGTCATAACTTTCCTTCCAAGGAGGAAGCGTCTTTTAATTTCATGGCTGCAGGTACCATATGCAGTGATTTAGGAGCCCCCAAAAATAAAGTCAGTCACTGTTTCCACTGTTTCCCCATCTAATTGCCATGAACTGATGGGACCTGATGCCATGATCTTAGTTTTGTGAACGTTGAGCTTTAAGCCAACTTTTTCACTCTCCTCTTTCACTTTTCTCAAGAGGCTCTTTAGTTCTTCACTTTCTGCCGTAAGGGTGGTGTCATCTGCATATCTGAGGTTATTGATATTTCTCCTGGCAATCTTGATTCCAGCTGTGCTTCTTCCAGCCCAGTGTTTCTCATGATATACTTTGCATGTAAGTTAAATAAGCAGGGTGACAATATACAGCCTTGATGTACTCCTTTCCTGATTTGAAACCAGTCCATGTCCAGTTCTAACCGTTGCTTCCTGACCTACATACAGATTTCTTAGGAGGCAGGTAAGGTGGTCTGGTATTACCATCTCTTTAAGAATTTCCCAGTTTGTTGTGATCCACACAGTCAAAGGCTTTGGCATAGTCAGTTAAGCAGATGTTTTTCTGGAACTCTCTTGCTTTTTCGATGATCCAGCAGATGTTGGCAATTTGATCTCTGGTTCCTCTGCCTTTTCTAAATCCAGCTTGAACATCTGGAAGTTCACTGTTCATGTACTATTGAAGCCTGGCTTGGAGAATTTTGAGCATCACTTTGCTAGTGTGTAAGGTGTGTGCAATTGTGCAGTAGTTTGAGCATTCTTTGGCATTGTCTTTCTTTAGGATTGGAATGAAAACTGACCTTTTCCAGTCCTGTGGCCACTGCTGAGTTTTCCAAATTTTCTGGCGTATTGAGTGCAGCGCAGCACTTTCACAGCATCATCTTTAGGATCTGAAATAGCTCACCTGGAATTCCATCACTTCCACTAGCTTTGTTTGTAGTGATGCTTCCTAATGCCTACTTGACTTTGCAGTCCAGGATGTCTGGCTCTAGGTGAGTGGTCATGCCATTGTGATTACCTGGGTCGTGAAGATTTTTTTGGATAGTTCTGTGTATACCTGCCACCTCTTCTTAATATCTTCTGCTTCTGTTAGGTCCATACCATTTCTGTCCTTTATTGTGCCCAACTTTGCATGAAATGTTCCCTTGGTATCTCTAACTTTCTTGAAGAGATCTCTAGTCTTTCCTATTTACCTGTCTGCAACTTGCTTTTTAAAAAAATATGTATGTATATATTTATGTATTTATTTACTTGGCTGCTCCAAGTCTTTTTTCTCTTTTAATTTATTTCTTGTTGTGGCCCCGGGAGCTTCTGTTGCAGTGAGTGGGCTCAGTAATTGTTGCAGCACATGGAGCTTAGCTGCTCCGAGGCATGTGGAATCTTAGTTCCGTGACCAGGGATCAAAACCACCTCCCCTACATTGCAAGGCAGACTCTTAACCACTGGACCACCAGGAAAGTCCCAGCCTTGTGGTTTTATGCCTCTGTGTGTTTTTGTTTAGGCTGTTACCCTGCCTGGATGAATTCCCTGCTCTACCTCTGTCTGCTCTCTTCCTCTCCTTCAAGACTCAGCCTAAATATTTCCTCTTTGTAAGCCTCAAGACATCTTACCCCATTCAGTTTCTCCTACTAGGTTGTGACTTCTGAGGGTAGGGACCTTATATGGGATTCATCTTTGTATCCACCTCCCTCTCTGCTCAGCAGTCAGACTGAAGTGCCTGCCAGTCAGACTGAAGTCACTCAGAAAATGTTTGTGACTGAGCTGTACTTCCATTGTGCTCTGAAGACACTCAGAACTGTCATTACCTCTTACCATAATTATTAGTCAAAATGCCTGGTGTGCCACTGGAGGGGAGCTACAGGAAGGTAGTCTGAGCCTGATTCATCCTAAAGGCCCAGTGTTTGGAATACAATAGATCCTTAGTAAATAGCTGGTGGATGAATGCTTGAAGTAGGAACATTAAAAATTTAATTGCTATGATTCTTCAACAAAACTTTGGCCAAACCGTACTAAGGGAAATCTTCTTTGTCAGGAAAGCATTGCCCAATCTACTTAAGTACATAAGAAATACATAACTAAAAAGTGTGAAATGGCTAAATAGATACTGGGTGAAAAAATTTAAGGCTAGATTTTAATTTTTTTGGTTTTCCTGAGTCTTTGTTGCTGCACACAGGCTTTCTCTAGTTATGGAGAGTGGGGGCTACTCTCTAATTGCAGTACATAGGCTTCTTGTGGTGGCTTCTCTTGTTGCGGAGCACAGGCTCTAGGTGCTCGGGTTTCAGTAGTTGCAACATGCAGGCTCAGGAGTTGTGGTTCATGGGCTCCAGGTAGGGAGGGCTTCAGTAGTTGTGGTACAGGGGCTTAGTCGCCCCGCGGCATGTGGAATCCTCTCAGACCGGAGATCAAACCTATGTCCCTTGGATTGGGAGGTGGATTCTTATCCACTGTATCACCAGGGAAGTCCTAAAGCTAGATTATTTCTCATAAAAGCAACATTACAAAATAAGCATCGGTTTCCCTTAGCTAGCTACAGTAATAATAAGATAGAATTAATCTTGTAAGCATTATTGTTCAGAAAAAGTAAAAAGGTAACTGGAAAGTTGCAAAATTCAGCAACTGGAATCAGGGGTGCTCCCAGAATTAGGTCCAAAGGAGACTGAGAAGCCTGCACTCAGAAAAGGAGAGGCTGGGCAGGAATGGGAGGAGATGAGGATAGGAGTGATGTAAGACTAAGAAGAAAGTTTGGCAATCAAGACAGGAAGGAAATAGTTTGACAATGGAAAGCGCCTGGCAAGTAAAATGAGAACCTAACAAGGGAAGAACAAGTGATGAATCAATTACAAGTGATTTTGCCTGCTGTTGTCTGGACTTCGGAAATAAGTTGATGAGGTTTGGATTTAATAAATATTAAAATTCTAAGAACACTTAAGAACTGCCGAGGGAGGCTATGAAACAATCATCATAGGAGTAGATTTTGAAGGCTAGACTAGAACCCATCTATTATGGATGGTTTGAGACCAACACATCCATCCTGCTACCACAGAGAGAAACTAATGACCCTGCAGGCCTTCTTTTCAAACTTCTGAAAGGCTGGGGTGGGCAGAGAGGAAGGTTAAATGGTGCTAACTTTGATTCTACTGTTTTACCACAGATTCCCTGCCATGATTATTGTATTAATTCAGAACAAATGACAAGCATTTTTCTCTCCAAACAAAAGAAGAGAATTTTTTGACAAATCTGTTCCAATTTTATTTTTAGTTTTTATTTAATATTGAAGTGTAAGCTGATATACAATGTTGTCTTAGTTTCAGGTATACAGCAAAATTATTCAGTTATACTTATATCCATTCTTTTTCAGGTTCTTTTCCATACAGGTTATTCACAGGATATGAGTAGAGTTCCTTTTGCTATACAGTAGATCTTGATGATTGTCCATTTTATATATGTGTGTATGTATATGTTGATGCCAGACTCCTAATTTATCCATCCCCAAGACCTTTCCCCTTTGGCAACTGTGAGTTTATTTTCAAAGTTTGTGAGTCTGTTTCTGTTTTATAAATAAGTTCATGTGTATAATTTTTTGACTCTACATATAAGTAATATCATGATATTTGTCTTTGTCTGATTTCACTTAGTAAGTAAGGTCCAACTATCTTGCTGCAAATGGCATTATTTCATTCCTTTTTATGGTTGAGTAGTATTTAATTGTATATATGTACCACATCTTTATCATTAATCTGTCGATGGGAATTTATGTTGCTTCTGTCTTGGCTGTTGTAATTAGTGTTGCAATGAACATTGAGGTGCATGTATCTTTTTTTTTTCTTTTTCTTTTTGCATGTATCTTTTTGAATTACAGTTTTCTCTGGATATGTGCCTAGGAGTGGGATTGCTGGATCACATGGTAGCTCTGCTTTTAGTTTTTTAAGGAATCTCTATACTGTTCTTCATAGTGACTGTCCTGATTTATATTCCCACCAAAATAAGAGATTTAACTACTTGCCTTTATATGAAGTTTGCTGTCCAATATTTTTTAAAAGTTAATTAATCAATTAGGCTGCACCAGGTCTTAGCTGAGCATACGGAACCTTCAATCTTCGTTGTGGTATGCTGGATCTAGTTTTCTGACTAGGGATCAAACTCAGGCCCCCTGCATTGAAAGTGCCAAGTATTAGCCACTGGAACAAAAGGGAAGCCCCCAGTCTTCATATGCAGTCTTTGCCCTACATTTATATACCCATAATGGTACAATTCCACTTGCTAAGTTTATTTGTAGTTTGCAGTAACTTGAACAGGGTTTGGGATGAAGTTGAATTTTGCTTAGCAAACCCTTTCTGTCATGGATTAAAATTCAGATTTTAAACAAAACTTGGGAGTACATAGGATGACACGTGTCCTTGAACACTTTTAAAGCACTATTTCATGATAGGCAACTGAAGTGATGGTTACCCTCTGCCACAGCATTTTAGGAGAGACTGTCTGTTCCCATTTTTATCTCCCTATTAGACTATGAACTCCACAAGGCAGGGGCTCTGGTTTGTTTGCTGGGAGTTCCCACCATTCAACCCAGTCTGGCACCTAAAGGGTGTACAGTGAGTTTTCTGATAAAATCAGTTAATCAGTGGAAAACACTATAGAAATTTGGAAGCCCTGTCTTAGGATATGATGAGAACTATCTTATTTTAGGGAGTTTTAATTAGGTTTATATCCAGATTCTACCAATTATTGACAAATGTTTGTTGTAGGATCTTCACTCAACTCAGAGCTCCTGCTTTCTCATCTGTTAAGTAAGGATAGTGGTAGTACCTATCACATAGAGTTATTGTGAGGTTTCAGTGAGATAATGCACTTCCTATCAGATACAAGCCTTCTATGAAACAAGGTCCTTCAACCTCAGTGCCTCTGACATGTGAGGCAGGATAATTCCTTGTGTGGGACTGGTTTCTGCATTGTAGGATGTTTGCCAGCATTTCCATTGTCTACCGTTAGATGCCAGTACCACCCCCAACCTCCATTATGACAGCCAAAAATGTCTCCTGTTTTGCCAAATGTCCCCTGGGAGGTTAAATCACCCCTAGTTGAAAACCACTGCTACACAGTTCCAGTATTTGATGTGTTATTGGTACAAGGGTAGACAAATAGATCCATGGAACAGAAGAGAGAGATAAAAAATGGACCCCTGCATATATGGAACATGATGTATGACAGAAATAGAATTATGTATCAGTGGAGAAGAGACAGGCTGTTTACTAAGTGGTGCTGGAGCAATTGATTGAAAAAAATTACAATTCTATCTCATTCCATTCATAAACACTTATAAAGAAAATATGGGAGAGTATCTTCATTGTTTTAGGGTAAGAAGGATTTCTTAAACAGGACACCAAAAAACCCCACAAAACACCAAGGAAAAGGTTATACCTTTTATGTTAAAAATCACGTACATCAATGGCATCATAGACAAAGTGAAAATCTAAGGGGCAAATCGGAAGAAATTATTTGTGATCTAATACCCAATAAAAGATACATATTTAGAATATGATGATAGAATGCCAGTCAACACCTAAATGTTGACTGTATTAGCTTCCTAAGCATCCTATAACAAAATTACCACAAACTAAGTGGCTTAAAATAACAGAAATATACTCTCACAGTTCTGGAGGCTAGAAGTCCAAAATCAAGGTGTCAGCAGCTCTGTTTCCTTCTGGTAACTCTAAAGGAGAATTGTTCCATGCCTGTCTCCTAGCTAGGGTTGTCAGTAATCCTTGGCATTTCTTGGCTTCTAGCCACATCACTCTAATCTCTGCCTTTGTCTTCACATGTTCTTCCCTGTGTCTGTGTCTTAACATGGGCTTCTTAGGACACTAACTATTATATTTAGGGCCTGCCTTGATCTAATACGGCTTCATCTAAACTTGATTACATCAGCAAAAATCCAACCTCCAAATAAGGTCACATTCTGAGGTTCTGGTGGACTTGAATTTTATTTTTATTTTTATTTTATTTTATTTTTTTGAGGAAGTGAGAAGTTTATTTTTTCGTCACTCAACAGACATTTGTTGACTAATATGTGTCGGTTATGTTGCCAGTTCCAGGGGTGCCAAGATAAATAAGACATGGGCCCTGCCTCCCAGGTGGGCACAGTCTGGAGATACAGATGAGTCCAGCCTGTCTTGTAGATGTGAGTTCTGAGCCCCAGAGGATCACAGAGGGGCACCATCTAGCTATAAATATCACTCAAGGTCACATCAGTATTACGTGGCAGAACTGGAAACCGACTCCACGTCTGGCTAAGTCAGACAGTATGCTCTGAATCATCAAGCGATGTTTGCCTCTTTCAGCTCTTTTGGGGCTTCCTAGGCCTTTCTTATTCCTGACCCGAAGTTCAAAGAGCCTCGTAGTTCTCAGATTGTTCTGGGTTTTACGGAGTCTAGCAGAGGGCTCTCTTCTCTTGAGCCTGATGGGGGTGGGGGGGTGGGTGGCCAGGAGCAGCACCTGCCCTGGGCGTGCCACAGTTCCCCAGAAAGGAGGTAACTTCTGGCCTCCAGCCCAGCCAACACACTGTGAATGAACGGCGGGGATCAGAGTGTGTTCGCATGCGTGTGTGTGTGTGTGTATGCGTGTGTGTGCGTGTGTGTGTGTGTGTGAGAGAGAGAGAGAGAGAGAGAGAGAGAGAGGGACTGGGGAGCGGAGTGGCAGGTTTTTGTTTGTTATTGAAGCATTTTTTGAGCTGGCTGGCTGGTTGCCCCCAGGGAAAGTAACCAGTGGAGACTTGTGATGGGGGGCAGTTGGGGGTGGGGGAGAGCAGAGAGGAATGTGTTCTCTGGGGGCCATTCCCTCCCCATCAGGCAAATGCTGCAGTCCCAGCTGGGACTGCCTCCCACTGGACTTGAATTTTAGAAGGATACTATTCAACCCAATACAGTCCGCTCTTTGAACCTGTACTTTCACACTCATGCCATATGTAAAATACCTTTATTGCATCCAAACATCTCCAAAGGTCTTAAATTTCTCCAGCATCAACTTCAAGTCCCAAATCTCATCTAAATATCAGTTTAGAAAGTCCCAAACCTCATAATCTAAATTTTGTAAATGAAGCATGGGTGACACTCTGAAAATGCTCCACCATGGGACAAAATTTCTATCTGTGAACCTGTGAAGCTAGAAAACAAGTTGCCTGGTTGCCGAATACAAAGGTGACAATCAAAAAATGGGCAGAAGATCTAAATAGACATTTCTCCAAAGACATACTGACGGCCAAAAAGCACATGAAAAGATGCTCAACATCGATAATTATTAGAGAAATGCAAATCACAACTACAATGAGGTATCATCTCTCACCCATCAAAATGGGCATCATCAAAAAATCTACAAACAGTAAATGCTGGATGTGTGTGGGTGAGCTTAGTTATGCCCAACTCTTTAACTCCATGGACTGTAGCCCATCAGGCTTCTCTGTCCATAGAATTTTCCAGGCAAGCATACTGGAGTGGGTTACCATTTCTTTCTCGTAGGGTGTGCAACAAAGGGAATCCTCCTCCACCATTGGTGGGAATGTAAACTGATAAACCACTATGGAGAACAGTATGAAGGTTCTTTAAAAAACTAAAAACAGAGCTATCATAAGATCCTACAATCTCATTACTGGGCATATATCCAGAGAAAATCATAATTTGAAAAGATGCATGCACCCAAATGTTCATTGCAGCACTATTTACAATAGCCAAGCAGCCTAAATGTCCATCAACAGATGAATGGATAAAGAAGTTGTGGTACATATATACACAATGGAATATTATTCACCCATAAAAAAGAATGAAATAATGTCATCTGCAGCAACATGGATGGACTTAGATATTATCATACTAAATGAAGTAACTCAGACAGAAAAAGAAAAATATCATGTGATATCAGTTATATGTAGGATCTAAAAAAGTGATACAAATAAACTTATTTACCAGACAGAAATAGAGTCACAGATGTAGAAAACAAACTTATGGTTACCAGGGGCAAGCATGGGGGAGGGATAAATAGGGAGGTTGGGATTGACATATACACACTACTACATATAAAATTGATAACTATTAATATTAAAAACCTACTGTATAGCCCAGGGAACTCTTCTCAATACTCTGTAATGACCTATATGGGAAAGAATCTAAAAAAGAGTGGATATATATAGTGTATTAAAACTCAGAGACATCACTTTGCCATCAAAGGTCCATACAGTCAAAGCTATGATTTTTCCAGTAGTTATGTTTGTGTGTGAGAGACGGACCATAAAGAAGTCTGAGCACTGAAGAATTGATGCTTTTGGACTGTGGTGTTGGAGAAGACGCTTGAGAGTCCCTTGGACAGCAAGGAGATCCAATCAGTCCATCATAAAGGAAATCAGTTCTGAATATTCATTGGAAGGACTGATGCTGAAGCTGAAGCTCCAAAACTTTGGCCACCTGATGCAAAGAACCGACTCATTGGAGAAGACCTTGATGCTGCGAAGGATTGGAGACAAGAGGAGAAGGGGACGACAGAGGATGAGATGGTTGGATATCATCATCAACTCAATGGATATGAGTTTGAGAAAACTCTGGGAGATAGTGAAGGACAGGGAAATCTGGCATGCTGCAGTCCATAGTGTTGCCAAGAGTTGATCTCAAGCAAATTCAAAAGCTGGCAGGGCAAATTCCATTAGGTCTTGGGGCTGGAGAATCATTCTCTGTGACTCTATCTGCCCTCTGAGACCAAGGAGGTCTCTTCAGCTCCTTCCTCTGGGCCCATCTCTCTGGCCTCTGTGTCCAAGGTAGTGCCCTTGGAATCATTCTTCCTTTTACTTGAAGCATAACATATATATGTAGCTGAGTAATTTTTGCAGCTCATTTCCTATCTGTAGAATCCCTGAATTCCCACAGCTTTCCTTCATTCTGTCTCTGTCCCCTTCAGTCCAGGTTGGCAGTATTTCTGCTGATATGACATTCTCACAAACCTTTGTTAGTCTTCTCTGTGTATCAGGGGAATCCATGCCATTACACAAGAGGGTTCTCCACACATCCCTCCCGTATAACCCATATGTCTATTCCTGGGTTCTGCTGAGGTGGTTGATTAGATCTGTAAGTCACACAACTAATCTCATCCACAACAGTTTGTCCAGCTACATACACCCTTGCCTCTCTTTCCAGAGTGTATATATCATCTGAATATGCTGAAAATTTCTCAAATCATTAAGTGTTTGTTCCTTTTTGTTTAACAGCCCTTTCTTCAATTTCTTTCTTTCCTCTTATGTCTTACTGTAAGCAACAAGAAATTAGGTCATACTTTCCATGCTTTCTCTTGGAAATCTCTTGAACTAAATACCCAGATTCATTATTTACAAAATCTACTTTCCACCTACCAGTAAAACACAGTTCAGCCAAGTTCCCTGCCACTTTGTAACCAGGATTGCCTTTCTTTGAGGGCTTAAAAACATGTTTCTCATTTCCATCTGAGACCTCAAGAATTACCTTAACCTCCATATTTCTAGAACAGTTTCTTCAAGGCAATCTAGGCTTTTTCTATCGCGTGCCTCAAAATTCTTCTAGCCCCTACCTATTACCCAATTCCAAAGCCATTTCCACGTTTTCAGTATTTATTACAGCAGTACCCACTTCCTAGTACCAAAATCTGTATCAGGCAGGGTTCTCCAGGGACACAGAACTAAATAGGTGAGATTGTCTTCTTCCCTCCCACCCCCATATGTATTATTCTCTCAGTGGGCATGATCTCTTTTACTTCAAGTTAAATAGTTGCAGATGTTAACTACATCTGCAAAATATCTTCACAGCAATACCTAGATTTGTGTTCGAATGCAGTACTTGGGTGCAATCTCAAATGCAACAGACAGAATGATCTCTGTTCATTTCCAAGGCAAACCATTCAGTATCATAGTAATCCAAGTCTATGCTCCAACCAATAATGCCGAAGAAGCTGAAGTTGAACAGTTCTACAAGACGTTCTAGAACTAACACCAAAAAAAGATGTCCTTTTCATCATAGGGGACTGGAATTCAAAAGTAGGAAGTTAAGAGATCCCTGAAGTAACAGGCAAGTTTGGTCTTGGAGTGAAAAATGAAGGACAAAGGCTAACAGAGTTTTGTCAAGAGAACGCACTGGTCATAGCAAACACCCTCTTCCAACAACACAAGAGATGACTCTACATGTGGACATCACCAGATAGTCAATACAGAAATCAGATTGATTATATTCTCTGCAGCCAAAGATGGAGAAGCTCTATACAGTCAGCAAAAACAAGACTGGGAGCTGACTGTGGCTCAGATCATGAACTCCTTATTGCCAAATTCAGACTTAAATTGAAGAAAGTAGGGAAAACCACTAGACCATTCAGGTATGACCTAGATCAAGTCCCTTATGATTATACAGTGGAAGTGAGAAATAGATTTAAGAAATTAGATCTGATAGAGTGCCTGAAGAACTATGGACAGAGCTTCATGACATTGTACAGGAGGCAGTGATTAAAACCATCCCCAAGAAAAAGAAATGCAGAAAGGCAAAATGGTTGTCTGAGGAGGCCTTGCAATTAGCTGAGAAAAGAAGAGAAGCAAAAGGAAAAGGAGAAAAAGAAAGATATATCCATCTGAATGCAGAGTTCCAAAGAATTACAAGGAGAGTTAAGAAAGCCTTTCTCAGTGAATAATGCAGAGAAATAGAGGAAAACAATAGAATGGGAAAGACTAGAGATCTCTGGTTCCAAATTGGGAAAGGAGTATGTCAAGGCTGTATATTGTCAACCTGCTTATTTAACTTATATGCAGAATACATCATGCAAAATGTGGGGCTGGATGAAGCACAAGCTAGAATCAAGATTGCCAGGAGAAATATCAATAACCTCAGATATGCAGATGACACCACCCTTATGGCAGAAAGTGAAGAGGAACTAAAGAGCCTCTTGATGAAAGTGAAAGAGGAGAGTGAAAAATCTGGCTTAAAACTCAATATTCAGAAAACTAAGATCATGGCATCTGGTCCCATCACTTCATGGCAAATAGATAGGGAAACAGTGGAAACAGTGGCAGATTTTATTTTCTTGGGCTCCAAAATCACTGTAGACGGTGACTGCTGCCATGAAATTAAAAGATACTTACTCCTTGGAAGAAAAGCTATGACCAACTTAGACAGCATATTAAAAAGCAGAGACACTGCTGACAAAGGTTCATCTAGTCAAAGCTATGGTTTTCCAGTAGGCATGTACAGATGTGAGAGTTGGACTATAAAGAAAGCTGAGTGCTGAAGAATTGATGCTTTTGAACTGTGGTGTTGGAGAAGACTCTTGAGAGTCCCTTAGACTGCAAGGAAATCAAACCAGTCAATTCTAAAAGGAAATCAGTCCTGAATGTTCACTGGAAGGACTGATGCTGAAGCTGAAACTCCAATACTTTGACCACCTGATGAAAAGAACTGACTCATTGGAAAAGACCTTGATGCTGGGGAAGATTGAAGGTAGGAGGAGAAGGGGATGACAGAAGATGAGATGGTTGGATAGCATCACCAGCTCGACGGACATCAGTTTGAGTAAGCTCCAGGAGTTGGAGTTGGACAGGGAAGCCTGGCGTGCTGTAGTCCATTGGGTCACAAAGAGTCGGACACAACTGATCGACTGAACTGAACTGAACCGATAGCCTAGCCAAGTTGGCTTATAAAGCTAACCATCACATAAACCACAGAAAAATGGGCAATTAATAAGAAGAATGGCTAATTCATAAGGGAGGAAACTGAGATAGTCAATAGCATTGTAAATTGGTACAACCACTTGAAAATCTAGTGAAGTCAAAGATTCCTGAATAAGTAAGGAAGTAGGGGCTGGATCAGACAACAGAACCATTCTATGTTTTCTAGATATGAAAGGCTAAATAATGAATTAGGGGTTTATACAACAGTTAGAAGAGCAGGAGAGTAAAGGCTGGAGAAACCACTATCAAAGATAAAGTGCCACCAAAAGTCTCACCTTGAGACATCAATGATTGAGTAGTTCTCCAGAAGGCACTGGGAAGGTGCCATAATTCTCAGGAACCCGAGACACTTCCACCAATTAGTCTGAAATAGTGAAGCAGAAGCAGATAGTTTTCTAGAGCTCCCTGGGAAGCTACTCTGGCTTTCATGTCTGCCCACATCTCTGGCTGCAATTATCTCCAGAGTAATGGCCTCTTCTCTTCTACTCTTCATCTCATCTTGGAGAACTACACATTTTACATGACTCAGACAACTAGACCCTTGGAAAGTTCATCAATGTAACAGTCTCATGGATGTTTATGTTTATTTCCCTCCTTCTGGCACTCATGTGTCTTATCAAAGCATCCAGTGTTTTGGATAAGCAACTTCCCACTCATAGGAAGTTGCTTGCCTCTCACAGTCAACAAGATGTCATCAAGGCAGTGAATCAACCATCTGTGGAAGCTGGTTTGGTGATATGGAAAGGAGACATGATCAAAGTCTCTAGAGTCTAGATTATGACAGAGAGTCAACACAGATTTGAGGCAAGATACTGAAAGATGGGAATACCAGACCACCTGATCTGCCTCTTGAGAAACCTGTATGCAGGTCAGGAAGCAACCGTTAGAACTGGACATGGAACAACAAACTGGTTCCAAATAGGAAAAAGAGTACGTCAAGACTGAGTATTGTCACCCTGCTTATTTAACTTATATGCAGAGTACAGCATGAGAAATGCTGGGCTGGATGAAGCACGAGTTGGAATCAAGATTTCCTGGAGAACTATCAATAACCTCAGATATGCAGATGACACCACCCTTATGGCAGAAAGTGAAGAAGAACTAAAGAGCCTCTTGATAAAAGTGAAAGAGGAGAGTGAAAAAGTTGGCTTAAAGCTCAACATTCAGAAAACTAAGATCATGGTATCCAGTCCCATCACTTCATGGCAAACAGATGGGGAAACAGTGGAAACAGTGTCAGACTTTATTTTTCTGGGCTCCAAAATCACTGCAGATGGTGATTGCAGCCGTGAAATTAAAAGACTCTTCCTCCTTGGAAGGAAAGTTATGACCAACCTAGACAGCATATTAAAAGGCAGAGACATTACTTTGCCAACAAAGGTCCGTCTAGTCAAGGCTATGATTTTTCCAGTGGTCGTGTATGGATGTGAGAGTTGGACTATAAAGAAAGCTGAGTGCTGAAGAATTGATGCTTTTGAACTATGGTGTTGGAGAAGACTCTTGAGAATCCCTTGGACTGCAAGGAGATCCAACCAATCCATCGTAAAGGAGATCAGTCCTGGGTGTTCATAGGAAGGACTGATGTTGAAGCTGAAACTCCAATACTTGATGTGAAGAGCTGACTCATTGGAAAAGACCCTGATGCTGGGAAAGATTGAGGGCAGGAGGAAAAGGGGACGACAGAGGGTGAGATGGTTGGATGGCATCACCAACTCAAAGGACATGGGTTTGGGTGGACTCCAGAGTTGGTGATGGACAGGGAGGCCTGGTGTGCTGCGGTTCATGGGGTCACAAAGAGTCGGACACGACTGAGCGACTGAACTAACTGACTGAAAGCGTAACTGTCTCTGCCAATAAAAGTGCACTGCTCTGGCTGTCTTTGCACATGCACACACAGACATGTGTTCTTCCCCCATCCCTACCCCTGCCCCCATGCACACCAGAGAGATAGAGTAGAGGCAGAGAGAGAGAGAGAGTTCTAAAGTATCTCTCTGAGACTTAAGTGCTCCACTTGGCCTCTGCCACTCTTATCACACATAGAATTCAGGGAGCCCGTTTCAATGGCAGCATCACCACTGTCATTTCTGACTTTCCGAGAATGGCCAATACAGAGCCTTTCAAGGATGCTAGTGCTCCCGTCATCAATAGAATCTTCAGAGTCTGGGTGAAAAGAGTGTCCTATACTTTTAGGACACTCCTGTAAGTGATCATTTTGCCATCTTCAAAACAGAAGTCCTATCTCTTGCCCTCTCAGATCACTTAATCTGGCCTTTATTCCAATCATTTCAATGCTCTTATTTAAGATTACCAGTAACCTAATATTGCTAAATCAAAGGGACACTTCAACCTATAGCAACATAAACCAATTGGTATTCACAATTTCTCTTCTTGGCTTCCATATTGTCATTATGTTTTGAAGACATGTGCATCTCTTCCTTGTACATCTTTGAGTGTTTCTTTTCTGTCCCAAGGCTGGCTCTTGCTCCACTATTCATCCTCTAATGTTAGAGTACCTTAGGACTATTTTCTCAGGTCTTATTTATTCTTGCCACATAAACCTTTCTCCTTAGGTCATCTCACACATCTCAGGTCTTTACTTGGGTCAGTCTCTCTTCCTAGAATGCGCTTCATTCCCTTGTTACCTGGTCAGTTTCTTGTCTTCAGATGTCAAGCTAAATGTCACTGCCTCAGAGAAGATTTTCTTAATGCCTGGGGCTAGGTTAGGAACACTTTTCAAGCACTCAGTATTGCCCCTTTGGTCTCATCACTTCATGGTAAATAGATGGGGAAACAGTGGAAACAATGACAGACTTTATTTTGGGGGCTCCAAAATCACTACAGATGGTGACTGCAGACATGAAATTATAAAACGCTTGCTCCTTGGAAGAAAAGTTATGACCAACCTAGAGAGCATATTAAAAAGCAGAGACATTACTTTGCCAACAAAGGTCCCTCTAGTCAAGGCTGTGGTTTTTCCAGTAGTCACGTATGAATGTGAGAGTTGGACAATGAGGAAGGCTGAGTGCCGAAGAATTGATGCTTTTGAAATGTGGCGTTGGAGAAGACTCTTGACAGTCTCTTGGACTGCAAGGAGATTCAACCAGTCCATCCTAAAGGAAATCAGTTCTGAATATTCATTGGAGGGACTGATGCTGTAACTGAAACTCCAATACTTTGGCCTCCTGATGTGAAGAACTGATTCATTAGAAAAGACCCTGATGCTGGGAAAGATTGAAGGCAGGAGGAGAAGGGGACGACAGAGGATGAGATGGTTGGATGGCATCACCAACTCAATGGACATGAGTTTGAGTAAACTCTGGGAGTTGGTGATGGACAGGGAGGCCTGGCATGCTGCAGTCCATGGGGTTGCAAAGAGTCAGACATGACTGAGCGGCTGAACTGAACTGATTGCCCCTTTACAATAATTACATTTATAATTCCTGTTCCATGTCTCATTGCCTACTAAATTGTAAGCACATTGAGAATAGGAACAGTGTTAATACCCAACATACTTCCTGGCATATGGGTGGTGCTCAATATTTATAGATTATTCATAGATGAATATGGAAGTAAAGCTCAAATTGGATTTAATTTCAAATGGTTGAACAGCTGTGGCTCAACTTTATTTGCTGATTAATCTATAAATTACTTGTAATTTGTAACACCTTCTTTTTCTTATATTATATTGTTATACCCTAATACTCTTTCTAGGCAGTATCTCCAGTCTCATTGCTCTATCTGCATGTGATTATGCCAGCATCATGCTGTTTTTTTTACAAGGTAAACTTTTATTTTGGAATTATTTTATTTTTTAAAGTTTTATTTATTTTTGGCTGTGTAGGATCTTAGTTGTGGTCCTTGGGTTTTGTTGCCTTACACAGGCTTCTCTCTAGTTGGGGTTTGTCTGATGCCTTTCTCATGATTAGACTGGACTTGCAGTCTAATTACTGCTCTTGGAAAGAGTAACACAGAAGTGAATCGCCCTTCTCATCACACTCCATTGGGGTAGTTAACTTTCGTTAACATCATTAAGATCCCACATGCCACAGCAGCATGGCCAAAATAATGAAAAATAAATAAAGTTTCTCTGAAGGGCTAACCATCACTCATTTTCTCTATTTCTCCAGAAGATATTAAAACTATCTTTAAATTATGTTATAATTTAAAAGTTAATATGATGACTGATTAGACTTGCACTTAACAATAGACTGATTGGGGAAGGACTGACATCCGGAAGCATGTCACCTGTCTCCATTTAGTCAAATATTCCTTTATATCTCTAGAAATTATTATGTGCTGATAACTAAGTTCTGGAGGCACATAAGCAAATATGCAAGAATCTCTTTTGTAGTCAGACACTGCCATCCTGCAGCTTGATGATCAGTCTGAAGAAAATTGAAATGATGTTCAGGCCGCCCCATGGAAGAAATTTATCAGAGATATAAAGCTTGAGGTTTTTACTGAATTTTGCTGCATCAAAGTAAAATGTATAGAAAACAAGATAATGAAACTCAGAATGAGGTTTGAGGAAAATGCTGCCAAAAACACACAATCAGTGAGGTCAGGGACCAGGTTTGATTCGCCTTTGTATTCTCTACTCTGGCACACACTGGCAAACAATGAGTACTTGTTGAATGTCTGTTGAGAATAAATGAATAAATCAATGAATAAATACTCACTTGTGGTCTTAACCTTAAATTGTTGACCACATCAAAGGTGTGTTTTGATCATTGTTATGATACACAGGCTTCCACAGATGATTCATTTTAATGCTCATATTATTTGAATGATTGGTCACTAGATTTTTCATTAGCATCAACAGTATTTTACATTCAAGTTTAAATGATGACAGAATCACTAAAAATGACATAAATTTAACAGCATTAAAAGTATGTTTACTAAGAAAAATACGCTCACTGGCTTTCCTCTACTCCCCTGGGCCTCCCACCGAGATATCTGTCAGTGTTACCATAAACCAACCTAGTCCATATGGCAGTAGAATAAAATGAAAACACTCTTATATAGATTATCTGCCAGAGGTGAAGACAGGAAAAAAAAATATGCTCACTATGAGTCCAACATATTGAGACACAATTCTATAGAAAATTGTGTCTAAAAAGCAGAATATAGGGACTTCCCTGGTGGTCCAGTGGCTAAGAAACCACCTTCCAATACAGGGGATGCAGGTTTGCTCCCTGGTTAGGGAACTAAGATCCCACTTGCCTCATGGCAGCTAAGCCCACATGTCTCAACTAGAGAGAAGCCTGTGCACTGCAACTAAGATCTGATGTGGCCAAAAATAAATAAATAAAAGTATATTTAAAAAGCAGAACATAAAATCACATCCACACAGTGATTATAGGACTTCCCTGGTGGTCCAGTGGTTGAGACTCTACGCTTCCATTGCAGAGGGTATGGGTTTGATCCCTGATTGAGGAATTAGTATCCCGCATGCTGCAGGGTGTGCCAAAGAAACCCTCAACCAAACAAATGGTGATTATAATGATAAAACAAATCAAGTTTGCATATGGTAACAGGCATATATTCTTTCTGCTATTCAGCATCTATTTTCTTTTTTTTCCTAAGAGCATATATGTTTGTTTGAAAGGAAACCACTTCTTACCAGTTCTCAGCCATGTGTTGAGTTCTGATAATTCAGGTCAATCTAAACATCACCTTCTTGACCATAGTGGTTGAGTCAGGGATGGGCAGGTAAACTAATTGGAGCCCACTGCTAGGGCTTGATGAGGTGTAAGAGTATGGGATCTAGAACTTCTGCAGCTGTTTTCCTACAACACTGGGAGGGCCTGGGACTTGCTAAGGTCACCAGACAGAGCCTGAAGATAAAGCAAGGCAGTGGTAGGCCGAATAGTGTAGTTGAAAGAAACTTGGTACTTGGTGATTTAGTTCAAGCTGTTGGGTGAAGCCTCATGTGAAACTGTACTTTTCAACAATTCCTCTATTGTTTATTGTTCTTTGTCATTTGCAAGTGAAATAGCTGATGGAGATACAGGAAAGGATTTGAAGGGAATGCAGGAAAATGAAGAGAGTTTTGATTTGTTGCAGTGGTGGGACTGAGAGTAAATTTTTCTTTCTTTGATTTCTAGTAATATGGTTATTTATTTATGGCTGCATTGCGTCTTCACTGTGGTGCTCAGGATCTTTCGTTGCAGCATGTGGGCGTCTCTGTAGTTGTAGCCCCTGGGCTCCAGAGCTCATGAAAAGCAGCTTTGTTCAGCAAGCTGTCTTAGTTGCCCCATGGCATGTGGGATCTTAGTTTCCCAACCAGGGATAGAACCCATGTCCCCTGCATTGGCAGGTGGACTCTTAGCCATTGGACCACCAGGGAAGTCTCTACTAACTTTGTTAAATGACTGACAAGGGTGTCTAGATATTCAGGTTCAGTTCAGTTCAGTTCAGTCGCTCAGTCGTGTCCAACTCTTTGCGGCCCCATGGACTGCAGCACACCAGGCCTCCCTGTCCATCACCAACTCCCTGAGTTTACCCAAACTCATCTCCATTGTGTCAGTGATGCCATCCAACCATCTCATCCTCTGTCATCCCCTTCTCCTCCCGTCTTCAATCTTTCCCAACATCAGGGTCTTTTCCAATGAGTCAGTTCTTCACATCAGGTGTCCGAAGTATTGGAGTTTCAGCTTCAACATCAGTCTTCCAATGAACACTCAGGACTGATCTCCTTTAGGATGGATGGTTGGATCTCCTTGCAGTCCAAGGGATTCTCAAGAGTCTTCTCCAACACCAAGTTCAAAAGCATCAGTTCTTTGGCACTCAGCTTTCTTTATAGTCCAACTCTCACATCCATATGTGACTATTGGAAAAACCATAGCCTTGACTAGACGGACTTTTGTTGGCAAAGTAATGTCTCCGCTTTTTAATATGCTATCTAGGTTGGTCATAGCTTTTCTTCCAAGGAGCTAGTGTCTTTTAATTTCATGGCTGCAATCACCATCTGCAGTGATTTTGGAGCCCCCCCAAAATAGTCTGCCACTGTTTCCACTGTTTCCCCATCTGTTTGCCATGAAGTGATGGGGCTGGATACCATGATCTTAGTTTTCTGAATGTTGAGCTTTAAGCTAACTTTTTCACTCTCCTCTTTCACTCTCATCAAAAGGTTCTTTAGTTCTTCGTCACTTTCTGCCATAACGGTGGTGTCATCTACATATCTGAGGTTATTGGTATTTTTCCTGATTTGATTCCAGCTTGTGCTTCTTCCAGCCCAGCATTTCTCATGATGTACTCTGCATATAAGTTAAATAAGCAAGATGACAATATATAGCCTTGACGTACTCCTTTCTTAATTTGGAACCAGTTTGTTGTTCCATGTCCAGTTCTAACTGTTGCTTCCTGACCTGCATACAGATATCTCAGGAGGCAAGTAAGGTGGTCTGGTATTCCCATCTCTTTCGGAATTTTCCAGTTTGTTGTGATCCACACAGTGAAAGGCTTTGGCATAGTCAATATAGAAGAAATAGGTATTTTTCTGGAACTCTCTTGCTTTTTCGAGGATGTTGGCAATTTGATCTCTGGTTCCTCTGGCTTGTCTAAAACCAACTTGAACATCTGGAAGTTCAGGCTTCAGGTATTGTTGAAGCCTGGCTTAGAGAATTTTGAGCATTACTTTACTAGCGTGTGAGATGAGTGCAATTGTGCAGTAGTTTGAGCATTCTTTGGCATTGTCTTTCTTTGGGATTGGAATGAAAACTGACTTTTTCCAGTCCTGTGGCCACTGCTGAGTTTTCCAAATTTGCTGGCATATTGAGTGTAGCACTTCCACAGCATCATGTTTTAGGATTTGAAACTGGAATTCCATCACATCCACTAGCTTTGTTTGTAGTGATGCTTCCTAAGGCCCACTTGACTTCTGGATATTAAAAAAAAAGTCTTAAAAGACAAAAGGTCATAATAGACATAGTATTATAAATGCTGTATGTTTATAATGTAGTATTTGCATAAATATTATGGCAGTTCTATTAATTCTCATATTAAGCATGAAAAGTAGGAAGCTCAGTGTTAGATCACATGCTCTCAGACTGAAAGCAAGGTCATAAAGTGCACATAGTGAATATTTCACTTAACCAGTGGCCTAGTATGCCACCCTTTCCAATTCTTAATAGAAAAAACAAAGAATAAAAGCACTAAATTTGGGTTGGTCAGTTTTACCAAGTGTCAGTACACTAGGAGCACAGCAGAGTTTTCACATGTAAGCGTGCTTCTTCATCTTCCTTTCAGATCCCTACATCGCTGCTACCACTGTTGAACACCAGCCCCAGCTCCCAGCAGTCAGAGCTGAGCCTCGCTCTCTGGCATTCTTCTTTATGAAGTATGGTGCAAGGTAGTCCCTTACCCCCTTCAGCTGTCAGAGAGCTGCATTTCAAAGATCCTTTTGGTTTCTGATTATTCAAGAGAAGAGAGAGAATACAAGACAGAAGAAGGATGCCAGGGACAGAGAAAGGAGTGAAGAGTGTCAAGAGCCTCTTTAAGTAGAAATGCTTAAAGTTAAGGACACTAAGAAATGACAAAAATACTTTGCCTTTACAAAGATGAAGTGGTTTTTAAAGGCAACACAAGCTTCTTTGAAATGTTATTGGATTTTGTTAACATTGTCCCTAAAATGCAGTATATGTAAATTAACAGAAGTAACCTTAGAAGTGAAGAAAACCTTGTAATTTCAGTTTCTCACTTTGCTTGTGGACATTAGCCAAGCGACCTTTGGTTGTACAGAATAGCAGAGCCACTCTACTCCTTCTGAGGGCTTGTCCATTTCAATTATGGCCATCAGATTAGACACTTTGAGGTTACATCTTTGAGTTTGAGCCATTCAGTTTGATTCCAGCATCAAAGCGTTTATCACTTCTCACTGAATCACTATTTCTATTAATATTTATGCTAAAAACTCTTAAATATTTAGCTTCTATACAAAAATCACACAGCAAAAACCTGCACTCTGACTTAAAACTTGACTGTAATAGTGAATGGTTTTAGTGAGTCATAGAGTTTGGAAGGATCTGAAAATATGAGTTTTTTCCTGGACTGTTTACAGAAGCTTCATGTGTTTAACAACATACTTATACCATTTAGCTCATGCCTCCTCTTCACCTCTCTAGCACCCAGACTTTTCCTCTCAAAATAACACATAACAGCACATTAGATTTTACTCAGGTATTTGACAAGTATTTTTTGATTGACCATTTTGCCCAAACCTTGGCTTCTAAGCATTCATGGTCTGCTAAAGGATATGGACACAGATGCTTTCCATACAAAGTGATAGAGCTGGGAACACTATGCTGTCTTAGCCTAAGACAGGCATAAGGAGGGGAGAGTCTTCTTAGGCCACAGGACAGTATAAAATAAATGGGAATTACCCAAGTAAGTAAAAGGTGTAGTAGCTCAGACAGTAAAGCTTCCACCTGCAATGCAGGATACCTGGGTTTGATCCCTGGGTCAGGAAGATCTCCTGGAGAAGGAACTGGAAACGCACTCCAGTATGCTTGCCTGGAGAATTCCATGGACAGAGGAGTCTGGTGGGCTGTAGTCTAGGGGGTCGCAGAAGAGTTCGACATAACTGAGCAACTAACACATACATACCCAAGTAAGGATGGGGAGAAGGATCTTCTGAGTCAGAAGAAGCACCATATATGAGACTTGAGAATTAAGTTCACAGAAGCCATGGGTACTTGTCACTAACTTGTTGTGGTTCTGTTGCCAAGTCATGTCCAACTCTTGGCGACTGCATGGACTCACCATCTCCTGGAGTTTGCCCAAGTTCATGCTCATTGAATCAGTGATGCCATCCAACCATCTCATCTTCTGATGTCTCCTTCTCCTTCTGCCTTCAATCTTTCCCAGCATCAGAGTCTTTTTCAATGAGTCAGCTCTTTGCATCAGGTGGCCAAAGTATTGGAGCTTCAGCTTCAGCATCAGTCCTTCCAATGAGTATTCAGAATTGATTTCCTTTAAGATTGACTGGTTTGATCTCCTGGCTGTCCAAGGGACTCTGAAGAGTCTTCTCCAGCACCACAGTTCAAAAGCATCAATTCTTCAGCACTCTGCCTTCTTTAGGGCCCAGCTCTCATTGGACTATACATGACTACTGGAAAGTCCATAGCCTTGACTGTACGGACCTTTGATGGCAAAGTGATGTCTTTGCTTTTTAATACACTGTCTAGGTTTGTCATAGCTTTCCTGCCAAGAAGCAATCGTTTTCTAATTTCATGGCTGCAGTTGTTAATTTAGCAAGGCCAAATCATACCTGTGGCTACCCAGGAGGCGCACTGATAAAGAATCCACCTGCTAATGCAAGAGACTCAAGAGATGCAGGTTTGATCCCTGGGTTGGGAAGATTCCCTGGAGAAGGAACTGGCAATCCACTTCAGTATTCTTGCCTGAAAAATCCCATGGACAGAGGAGCCTGGAAAGCTACAGTCCATAGTAGTCACAAAGAGTTGGACATGACTGAGGAGCTGAGCACACAATCATACCTGAGGGAGTGGGGACAGGATAGGTCAGGGGATAGTGACTGCACTTTACCCACTGTGTTTTAAATTGCATAAGACCCATGAATGGATCATTAAAACAATACACTTTTTGGAAAGAGATAGAGTAGAAAATATCAGGATGCTTCACATGCAATAAAGGTAACTATTGGTTAGTGAATCTGTTGTTTTATAATTATACATGTGTGTGTGTTTGTTGAGTCCCAATGTAAAATATATCTCTTACTGTGGGACATGCCCCAAAAGTTTGAAAGTCACTGTTCACAGAATAGAACATTTTATTTATAGTTTATAAGATGCTTTTAGTTATCCCATTTTTATTACCTGGCTCTGCCTCCATTTTTCATTTGCCATTTACTCCTTCCTCAAATGTTTATCACGTGTATATTTTATGCCCAATGCTAGAAAACTGAGAGGAACTCACAGTCTATAGGAGACAAGTAAAGAGATAATAATAGCTACTGTTTACCACCGTCCTCAAAGTGTGTTCTGTGAACCACCTACTTTAGAATCCCCAGGGGAAAGTGCCTTTTAAAACATAGGTAATGGGCTCTGTACCAGACCTGCTGCATCAGACTCTCTGGGTGAGGGTCAGGGGTCTGCATTTTTAAATTAGAGGTTCTCAAAGTCTTTTACACCTTCAGTTTGAAAAAGATCTGTTTCCTGAGTGTGCTGGAAGCCAACATTTTGCTCAACACATTGTGCTTAGCCACAAGGATCTTTTTTCATTTCCTTCAAGGATCCAATGCCCTTGCCACACAGAGCTTTCCCACATGCTGGTCTTTGGAATACTCTCACGCTTCCCTGGCCAATTTTAATCTATCCAGCAGGTCTTTGTTTGTTTGTTTAGGCTACTACACACTAGCTTTCAAGATCTTAGTTCTCTGACCAGGGATCAAACCCAGGCCTCCGGCTGTGAAAGTGTTGAGTCCTAACCACTGAACCACCAGGGCCTCAGCTTCATTGGGAATGCCACTTCATTGGGAAACATCCTTAATCCCCCAGACTTCAGTGGGGACTTTGGTTATATGCTTCCTGGTGGTAGATGCTGAAATAGCTGTTTTCTCTTCAACAGAGGACTGTCAAGGAGAAGGTCAGTTGGGACTTACCTGGTAGTCCAGTGGCTAAGACTCTGTGCTCCTACTGCAGTGGGTACAGGTTCTGTCCCTGGACAGGGAAGATCCCATGTGCTATTGCAGCCAAAAATAAAAGTAAGGTTAATTAACAACCTTACAACTGTTAACTCTTTCAATTCCACCTCAGTGTTTGAGATGGAGTTATGGTCCTCTCCAATGGCCCCAGCCAGTGACTAAGACTGTGGTATAAGAGCCTGGCCATTTACATCCAGTGTGTATCCTGTAATGTGCAACCTTTGCTCCAGAGCTCCCCGTGGTGCTGACAAAGATTGTGACAGGCCTGTATTGTGGTCTTCATGACTCCCCCTTGCCCAATCCTGCTTCCTTCCTTTTGCTTTCATAGGTTTTACTCCCCAACAAACCTTTGCCTTCTTGACTCCATCTCAGCATCTATCCAGCATGGAGGATTTGGCCACCACACCTGTCTTAGTGTGACAAGACAGAGACTGAAGGGGAGAGCCATGAGGCCAGGCTGCAGAAGTAAGAAAAGCTGGAACACACAGAGCTTTATAGATCATGCTAAGTAGTTTTCATTTTACTGTTAGGGTAGTTGGAAGACACGGCATGTTTCTGAGTCAACTGGGGAGAAATAGCGAAAATCATCAAATGTAAATGTAGAACGAGCACTCTGGCTATTGTGTGTAGGACGGGCTGGAGGACTATGAGACTGAAGACAATTTCTGGAGTCTAAGAAGAGGGGATGGTGTCTTGGACTGGGATGAGCCAGAGACAACAAAGATTTGAGAGATATTTAAAAGGTGGAATCTCTAAAACTTGGTGTTTTATTGGATGTGGGTGGTGATGTCAAGGATAAGTCAAGGATACTCAGACCTCTGGCTTGAGCTGTTGTGTGGAAAGTGATGCCAGATACTGAAACAGGGAGTTCTGAGCAAAGCCAGTATGGGAGGAAAGCCAGGAGTTCAACTTTGTTGTTTTTTTCCTAAACAATTTTCTATTGCTTTAATATTTATTTATTTATTTGGCTGTGCCAGGCCTTAGTTGCAGCATTTGGGGTCTTTGATCTTTAGTTGCAGTATGTGGAATCTAGTTGCTCGACCAGGGATTGAACCTGGGCCCCCTGCATTAGGAGCATGGAGTTGTAACCACTAGACCACCAGGGAAATCCAAGAGTTCAGCTTTAGACATGCAGAGTTTGAGATGTCCATGGGACATCCAGGAGCATATAGAGAGTTGAGTATATGGTTTGGCGTATGAAGGAGATACAGTCTGGTTATATCCATTTGGAAGTTCTCAGCATATAGTTGGGAGCAAACAAGATCACCCAGGAGGGGTGCAATGTGTTGAGAGAGGTCTCAGACATTGACCTTGGAAATTCCAGAATGAAATATTCTGATAGAGGACAGAGGTTAACAGATGAGACTTAGGTCAGGGATTATGGAGTCACTTTGAGAGGGATTTTGATAAGAAGGGGCTGTCGAATGCTGCCGAATGTCCAAAAAGTGAGGACTGAAAAATACTCCTTTGTTTTAGTGCCATGGAGGTCATTGGTGGTCTTGGTAAGAGCCATTTCAATGAAGCAGTAGAGATGGAAGCCAGACTGAAGTGGGCCAAAGAGTAAAAGAAATGGAAGAAGTGGAGATAGTTAAGTGTCAAACTCTTTCAAGAAATTTGGTTCTAGAGGGGGTGGGCAAAAAGGCAGAGGTTTGCGGGGGAATGTGGAGATAAGTTTTTCTGTTTTGCTTTGTTTTTAGAAGGGGAGAGACTTGAGTGCAGCTGAATGTTGATGGGAAGGAGCCAGCCTAGAAGACAGAGGAGAAAGTGATCATCAGAGGCACAAGATCTCTGAGAAAGTGGTTTGGTCGTGGGGCCAGGGCTTTAGGGCCCAGGCAAAGGGACTGACACTGAAGAGAAGAAGTGCCACCCCTTTCTTTGAAACAGGTTGGAAGGAGAAAGGTGTGGATACAGATGCTGGTGGAGCTGTAGCTTCAGTGGTAGGAGGTGACTAGGAGACAGGGCAGGTGGCAGGTTGGAGGAAAGTGGAGGAGATTTGAAAGAGTCTTTTGATAGTGGGAAATGAGCTTTTGGATGAACAACAGGGAAATGTTACCAAGAAATGAAGTGGGCTCCGCTAATTTTTAAAACCTTTTATTATGAAAAATTTTAAGTCTGTACAAAGCAAACAGAATCATGTAATGAACTCAGTGTAACTATGACCAGCTTCAGTTATTATTAGCGTTCTACCAATCCTGTTTCCTCAGTGCTTCTACCCATTCACTTCCCATTGTTTTTTGACCATTATTTTATTTTTTGCAGTTATTTTAAAGGTAAGATATACAGATATTGAAATGCAAGAAAGTTAATTACATAATTTTGAAAGATATACCTGTGTAACTCACACACCTATAATAATATAAGGACTTCCCTGGTGGCTCAGACAGTAAAGAATCTGCCTGTGATGCAGGAGACCTGGGATCGATTCCTGGGCCAAAAAGATCCCCTGGAGAAGGGAATGGCAACCCACTCCAGTATTTTTGCCTGGAAAATCCCATGGATAGAGGAGCCTAGTGGGCTACAGTCCATGGAGTCGCAAAGAGTTGGACATGACTGAGCAAATAATACTCAGTCTCCCCCTAAAAATCTCCATCCCTTCTTTTCTTCATGAATCCCTCCCTGTCCCCCCAGAGGGAACCATTGTTCTGATTATTTTATCTTTTTTTGTTGTTGTTGTTCTGATTATTTTAATTTTAGATTAGTTTTTTCTATTCTAGAACTTCTTACAAATGGAATCATATAGTACATGCTCTTTTGTGTATAGCTTTTTTTGCTTAGCATTATGTTTGTGAGATTATCCATGTTGGTGTATATATCAGTAGTTTATTTCTTTATATTTCTTTTTTTTAATGAAATTTACTTATTTTTAGTTGAAAGATAATTGCTTTACAATATAGTGTTGTTTTTTTGCCAAATATCAACATGAATCAGCCATAGGTATACTGATGTCGCTGCCCTTCTGAACCTCCCCACCCTCTTCCCTCCCCACCCCACCGTTCTAGGTTGTTATAGAGTCCTGGTTTCAGTTCCCTGAATCATACAGCAAATTCCCACTGGCCATCTATTTTACATATGGTAGTGTATATGTTTCCATGTTATTTTCTCCATACATTCCACCCTCTCCTTCCTGCCCTGCCCTCCATGTCCAAAAGTCTGTTCTATATGTCTGCATCTCCATTGCTGCCCTGCAAATAGCATAATCAGTACTGTCTTTTTAGATTTCATATATGTGTGTTAATAGGCAATCCTTGTTTTTCTTTTTCTGACTTCACCCTGTATAATAGGCTCTAGGTTCATCCACCTCATTAGAGCTGACTCAGATGGGTTCCTTTTTATGGCTGAGTAATATTTCATTGTATATATATATGTACCACAGCTTCTTTGTCCAGTCATCTGTCAATGGACATCTAGGTTGCTTCCATGTTTTTTCATATTTCTGAATAATTTTTTTTATTGACGTGTAGTTGACAATGTGTTAATTTCTGCTGTCCATCAAAGTGATTCAGTTATACATATATATACATTCTTTCTTTTATTCTTTTCCATTATGGTTTATCATGGGATATTGAATGTAGTTCCTTGTGCTATAGAATAGGATTTTTTCTTTTATTCTGAGTAATTATTTAATTGTAAGAGTATGGTACAACTTGTTTACCCATTCAACTGCTGAAGGGCATTTGGGTTTTTTTATGTTTTATGCTATTATAAATAAAGCTGCTATAAACATTCTTGCACAAGTCCTTTTGTGGATTTGTACTTTTATTTCTCTTGACTAATTACTTAGAAGTGAGTTTCCTGGATATAGGTTAGGTTTATGATTTGACTTTATTGAGAAATTGCAAACATTTTACCCAAGTGTTCCATTTTATGTTTCCACCAGCAATGTATGAGAGTTCTGTTTGTTTTACATCCTTTTCAGCATTTGGTGATACCAGTTTTTGAAATTTTTAGCCATTGTAGGTGACACAGTGGTAAAGAATCTGCCTGCCAATGCAGAAGATCCAGGAGAAGTGGGTTTGATCTCTTGGTCAGGAACATCCCCTGGAGGAGGAAATGGAAACCCACTCCAGTATTCTTGTCTGGAAAATTCCATAGATGGAGGAGCCTGGTGGGCTACAGTCCATGGTGTCACAAAAAGTTAGACATGACTGAGCAACTGAGCACACACACAGTGGCTGTTGTATTTCATAGTGGTTTAAATTTGCATTTTCTTGTGAGTACTGATGTTGAGCACTGTTACATGTACATATTGGCATTTCATATAACTTCCATTGTGAAGAATCTGTTTAAATATCTTGCTTGCTAATTTATTAATATTAATTTTAGAAATTCTTTATGTATTTTGAACATGAGTCCTGTGTCAGATACATGTTTTATGAATATATTCTTTTAGTTTGTGGATTGCCTATTATTTTTTTCATATTTTTTGATGAACAGAAGTTTTAAATTTTGATCAAGTCTCATTCATCACCTTTCTCTTTTATGATTATTGCTTTCTGTGTTACGTCTAAGAAAATCTGCCTACTCCCATGTCTCCTATTTTTTGTCTAAAAGTTTTATAGTTTTTTATATTTATGGTTGTCACGAATTAATTTTTGTGTGTGGGGTGAGGTGGAGGTTGAGATTCATTTTCTTTGTATGGATATTTATCTGTTCTAGCACTATTTGTTGAAAGGATTTCCTTTTCCTGATGGATTGCTTTGGTGCCTCGACTCACCATATACGTATGAATCTATTTATGGGTTCTCTGTTCAGTTCCATTGATCCATATGTCCATCCACACATATTCATGTATGTCTATATGCCAGCACCATGCTGTCTTAAAACTGTAGTTTTATAGTAGTTCTTGAAGTCAGGTAGTATAAGTGCCCCAGCTTGTTTACTTTTTCAGGATTGTTTGGTCCCTTCTGGGTCCTTTGCCTTTCCATATACATTTATAAAACTGCTTCTCAATTTCTAAACAACAACAACAACAAAATCCTTCCCTAAATGATTGAATCTATAGATCAGTTTGGAGAGAATTGGCATCTTAACAACATTGAGTGTTCTGATCCATGAACATGATTCCACCTCTCCATTTATTTAATTCTGCTTTATTTTCTTTTTCTTTTTTTAAGCTAAGTCTTTTTAAAAAAAATTTATTTATTTGGCTGTACCAGGTCTTAATTGTGGCATGCAGGATCTTCGATCTTTGGTGTGGCATGTGAACTCTTTGTTTCAACATATGGAATCTAGTTCCATAATCAGGGATCTGAACCCAGGCCCCCTGCATTGGGAGTGTGAAGTCTTAGCCACTGTACTACCAGGGAAGTCCCAACTGTGCTTTAATTTCTCTCAGGAATGTTTTGCAGTTTTCAGTGTACAGGTTTTACACATACTTCATTAAATTTATACCTAAATATTTCAAGTTTTTTGATACTAAAATTATTTAAAAACTCATTTTCTATTCCTATTGCACACATGGAAGTAATTAGATATTCTTTGGAACTGTGGAATTCATACTACAGTTGTTTCAGGGTCCCATGGCTGAGTCCCACTTGCAGGAAGGTAGCCTGGAGATTAGATGCTCCCTAGCCAGCAGTTCAGTTCAGTCTCTCAGTCAGGTCCAACTCTTTGTGACCCTATGGGAGGCACGCCAGGCCTCCCTGTCCATCACCAACTCCCAGAGTCTACCCAAACCCATGTCCATTGAGTCGGTGATGCCATCCAACCATCTCATCCTCTGTCGTCCCCCTCTTCACCTGTCCTCAATCTTTCCCGGCATCAGGGTCTTTTCAAATGAGTCAGCTCTTTGCATCAGGTGGCCAGAGTATTTGAGTTTCAGCTTCAACATCAGTCCTTCCAATGAACACCCAGGACTGATCTCCTTTAGGATGGACTGGTTGGATCTCCTTGCAGTCCAAGGGACTCTCAAGAGTCTTCTCCAAACCACACTTCAAAAACTGTATATCAATTCTTTAGCACTCAGCTTTCTTTATAGTCCAACTCTCACATCCATACATGACTACTAGAAAAACCATAGCCTTGACTAGACAGACCTTCATTGGCAAAGTAATGTCTCTGCTTTTTAATATGCTCTCTAGGTTGGTCATAACTTTCCTTCCAAGGAGGAAACATCTTTTAATTTCATGATTGCAGTCACCATCTGCAGTGATTTTGGAGCCCAGAAAAATAAAGTCTGACACTGTTTCCACTGTTTCCCCATCTATTTGCCATGAAGTGATGGGACAGGATGCCATGATCCTAGTTTTCTGATTGAGCTTTAAGCCAACTTTTTCACTCTCCTCTTTGACTTTCATCAAGAGGTTCTGTAGTTCTTCTTCCCTTTCTGCCATAAGTGTGCTGTCATCTGCATATCTGAGGTTATTGATAGTTCTCCAGGAAATCTTAATTCCAGCTTGTGCTTCCTCCAGCCCCATGTTTCTCATGATGTACTCTGCATATAAGTTAAATAAGCAGGGTGACAATATACAGCCTTGACGTACTCCTTTTCCTATTTGGAACCAGTCTGTTGTTCCATATGCAGTTTTAACTGTTGCTTCCTGACTTGCATACAGGTTTCTCAAGAGGCAGATCAGGTGGTCTGGTATTCCCATCTCTTTTAGAATTTTCCATAGTTTATTGTGATCCACACAGTCAAAGGCTTTGGCATAGTCAATAAAGCAGAAATAGATGTTTTTCTGCAATTCTCTTGCTTTTTCGATGATCCAGCAGATGTTGGCTATTTGATTTCTAAAACTAGCTTGAACATCTGGAAGTTCATGGTTCACGTATTGCTGAAGCCTGGCTTGGAGAATATTGAGCATTACTTTACTAGCCTGTCAGATGGGTGCAATTGTGTGGTAGTTTCAGCATTCTTTGGGATTGCCTTTCTTTGGGATTGGAATGAAAACTGACCTTTTCCAGTCCTGTGGCCACTGCTGAGTTTTCCAAATCTGCTGGCATATTGAGTGCGGCACTTTCACAGCATCATCTTTTAGGATTTGAAATAGCTCAACTGGAATTCCATCACCTCCAGTAGCTTTGTTTGTAGTGATGCTTCCTAAGGCCCACTTGACTTCACATGCCAGTATGTCTAGCTCTAGGTGAGTGTGAGTGATCACACCATCGTGATTATCTGGATCATGAAGATCTTTTTTGTACAATTCTTCTGTGTATTCTTTCTACCTCTTCTTAATATCTTCTGCTTCTGTTAGGTCCCTACCATTTCTGTCCTTTATTGAGCCCATCTTTGCATGAAATGTTCCCTTGGTATCTCTAATTTTCTTAAAGAGATCTCTAGTTTTCCCCACTCTATTGTTTTCCTCTATTTCTTTGCATTGATCACTGAGGAAGACTTTCTTGTCTCTGCTTGCTATTCTTTGGAACTCTGCATTCAAATGGGAATATCTTTCCTTTTCTCCTTTGTTTTTTGCTTCTCTTCTTTTCACAGCTATTTGTAAGCCTTCCTCAGACAGCCATTTTGCTTTTTTGCATTTCTTTTTCTTGGGGATGGTCTTGATTCCTGTCTCCTGTACAATGTCACGAACCTCCGTCCATAGTTCATCAGGCACTCTGTCTATCAGATCTAGTCCCTTAAATCTGTTTCTCACTTCCACTGCATAGTCATAAGGGATTTGATTTAGGTCATACCTGAATGTCTAGTGGTTTTCTCTACTTTCTTTAATTTCAGTCTGAATTTGGCAATAAGAATTTCATGATCTGAGCCACAGTCAGCTCCCGGTCTTGTTTTTGCTGACTGTATAGAGCTTCTACATCTGTGGCTGCAAAGAATATAATCAATCTGATTTTGGTGTTGACCATCTGGTGATGTCCATGTGTAGAGTCTTCTCTTGTGTTGTTGGAAGAGGGTGTTTGCTATGACCAGTGCATTCTCTTGGCAAAACTCTATTAGCCATTGCCCTGCTTCATTCTGTACTCCAAGGCCAAATTTGCCTGTTATTCCAGGTGTTTCTTGACTTCCTACTTTTGCATTCCAGTCCCCTATAATGAAAAAGACATTGGTATTCTTTAGTGGGATTGCATGTAATTGGGTCACCAGGATGATGCTGACATGGTGGTTTGGGTTAAATAAATAGTTTCTATACATAGGAGCCATGTAAAAAAAACTTTTTTTCCCCAGTATCCTCAACTTCCTAGGGGCAGCACTGACCCAGGCATGGCTGTCCACCTTAGAAGAGGAAAAAAACAGCATATCAGAGGAGTTCTCCACTCTCCTATCATTCATTATGGCAAGAACCACTACACTCTGTATTTTCTGATACCTAAGAGAAGGGTAGTTCACTATTGCTCCCCACCACTACCACCAACAAAGCCTGTGAAAGCCTTTCAGTTCAGTTCAGTCGCTCAGTCTTATCCGACTCTTTGCAACTCCATGGACTGCAGCATGCCAGGCTTCCTTGTCCATCACCAACTCCTGGAGCTTGCTCAAATTCATGTCCATCCATTCAGTGATGCTATCCAACCATCTCATCTTCTGTCGTCCGCTTCTCCTCCTGCCTTCAGTCTTTCCCAGCATCAGGGTCTTTTCCAATGAGTCAGTTCTTCGCATCAGGTGGCCAAAGTATTGGAACTTCAGCTTCAGCATCAGTCCTTCCAATGAATAGTCAGGACTGATTTCCTTTAGGATGGACTGGTTTGATCTCCTTGCAGTGCAAGGGATTCTCAAGAGTCTTCCCCAACACCACAGCTCAAAAACATCAATTCTTTGGCGCTTAGCTTTCTTTATGGTCCTTGTCTAATTCAATGAAACCATGAGCCATGCTGTGTAGGGCTACCCAAGACGGACAGGTCATGGTGGAGAATTCTGACAAAACATGGCCCACTGAAGAAGGGAATGGCAAACCACTTCAGTATTCTTGCCTTGAGAACCCCATGAACAGTATGAACAGGCAAAAAGACATGACACTGAAAGATGAACTCCCCAGGTCATAGGTGCCCAATATGCTACTGGAGAAGAGCAGAGAAATAGCTCCAGAAAGAATGAAGAAATGGAGCCAAAGTGAAAACAACGCCCAGTTGTGGATGTGACTGGTGATAAAGTCAGATGCTGGATGTAAAGAACACTATTGCATAGGAACCTGGAATGTTAGGTCCATGAATCAAGGTAAATTGGAAGTGGTCAAACAGATGTCAATAGTGAACATCGACGTTTTAGGAATCAGTGAACTAAAATGGACCGGAATGGGTGAATTTAATTCAGATGACCATTATATTTACTAGTGTGGGCAAGAATCCCTTAGAAGAAATGGAATAGCCCTCACAGTCAACAAAAGAGTCTGAAATGCAGTACCTGGTTGCAATCTCAAAAATGACAGAATGATTTCTGTTTGTTTCCAAGGCAAACCATTCAATATCACAGTAATCCAAGTCTATGCCCCAGCCACTAATGCCAAAGAAGCTGAAGTTGAATGGCTCTATTATGATCTGAAAGCCTTTACTACAGTGTAAAATAATTTATTACAAGGTCACACTGCATCCTTGGTCAGAAATTTACCCCTGATTTCTATTTAAGTACACATGATAGTATGGTTAAAGTTCATTTCAAGGAAACTATTCCTTACCCCTTCAGTATGCCATCTGTTACACAAGAACTAGTTATATATCTGAAGTGTGGTTGGGCCCAGTTGAGTCTCATTCTGACTTTCTATCACATTGAACTTCAGAGACTTTTCCAGTCTATGAAGTTGAGATGGGAACTATTATGAAAAGCTTCATTGTGAATGTTCTGTTTACTCATGCCTTTTGTATAATTTATTTAAGCTCTTTTAAGCTAGCAAAATTATTCCCATGTTATTTTAGTATTTGTAATTAACTAAAGTGAACATCACTGGTGAGTGGCAGGGCCTCTCAACTGAAGGATGCATTTATGCTGAAGTCAGCAACCCTCTGGCAGCAAAGAAGCTAAGCCTATATTCTTCTGCACTGATGTGTAACTTTCTGGATTCTTACTTGCTCTTAGCGTTTGTTACTAGGAGGAAAGGGTAATATTTCTAGATACAAATGTATATTCAACTATATTTTAAAATACTGATTCTCATGGAACTTGTGGCCACAAGCAAACTGCATTTGAGGCAGCTGCAGACATGACTTAGCAATTGAACAACAGCAACAAAGGAATTAGCTGGCTAGATTTATGTTTTTGTAGTGGTATTCAGTTCAGTTCAGTTCAGTCGCTCAGTCATGTCCAACTCTTTGTGACCCCATGAATCGCAGCACGCCAGGCCTCCCTGTCCATCACCAACTCCCAGAGTCTACCCAAACCCATGTCCACCGAGTCGGTGATGCCATCCAACCATCTCATTCTCTGTTGTCCCCTTCTCCTCCTGCTCCCAGTCCTTCCCAGCATTAGGGTCTTTTCCAGTGAGTTGACTCTTCTCATGAGGTGGCCAACGTATTGGAGTTTTAGCTTCAACATCAGTCCTTCCAATGAACACCCAGGACTGATCTCCTTTAGGATGGACTGGTTGGATCTTTTGCAATCCAAGGGACTCTCAAAGAGTCTTCTCCAACACCACAGTTAAAAAGCATCAATTCTTAGGCACTCAGCTTTCTTCACTGTCCAACTCTCACATCCACACATAACTACTGGAAAAACCGTAGCCTTGACTAGATGGACCTTTGTTGGCAAAGTAATGTCTCTGCTTTTAAATATGCTATCCAAGTGGGTCATAACTTTCCTTCCAAGTAGTATAACAAGTTTTAATTAAAAATAGATACTTTGAAAGCAATAGGTAAAGAGCAATAAATTTGAAAAAGCTCGGAATTTACAACAGAACACATCAACAATCACATACCACTTTCACAATTGCCTCAAAAATGCACATTTACAGCAAAGATGTGCAAGTATTATATTTTAAAAATCCATATTGCAACATTATCATATTTCCCATAGACTGTCATATATTCTGAGTGCATCACACCAATGTCTCTGCTGTGTATCACCAGCACTTCAACTAATCTGGCTGGTTAGATATTTTTTAGTAAGGAATTCTGATGTCTTCAAGGCCAACACTTCTTTCACCATATGGATACATGCTGAAAGTACATCTGCATAGGTAAAAATGAGATAGTTATGGTTTGAATGTAAGAAGAATAATTAATTCATAACTTAGTTGTAGATAGAGGTGGGAAGCTAAGAACATGGTTAAGGTGTCCAGAAATGGTTCATCCTCTAATGTGTAAATCATAGAGTGTAACATCAGCCAAAAAGGAGTCATGCGTGTGTGCTCAGTTGGTCAGACTCTTTGCGACTCCGTGGACTAGCTCACCAGGCTCCTCTGCCCATGGTATTCTCCAGGCAAGAATAATACTAGAGTGGGAATAATACCCAGGGGATCTTCCCAACCCAGGGATTGAACCCACGTCTCTTATGTCTCCTGCATTTGCAGGCAGGTTCTTTACCACTAGCGCCACTTGGGAGGCCCCAAAAGAAGGCATGAAAGTGAAAGTGAAAGCAAAAGTCACTCAGTCATGTCCAACTCTTTGCAACCCCATAGACTATACAATATTTCTTTGAGCCCCTTTTTTGGTGGGGGGGCAAGAATACTGGATTGGGTTGCCATTCCCTTCTCCAGGAGATCTTCCCAACCCAGGGATTGAACCTAGGTCCCCCACATTGTAGGCAGACACTTTACCATCTGAGCCACCAGGGAAGTCCTTAGTAGTGACTGCATCAATTCATAATCCCAATAACAGTGTACTAGGAAAAGTTGGCTTAAAGCTCAACATTCAGGAAACTAAGATCATGGCATCTGGTCCCATCACTACATGGGAAATAGATGGGGAAACAGTGGAAGCAGTGTCAGACTTTATTTTTTTGGGCTCCAAAATCACTGCAGATGGTGATTGCGGCCATGAAATTAAAAGATGCTTACTCCTTGGAAGGAAAATTATGACCAACCTAGATAGCATGTTAAAAAGCAGAGACATTACTTTGCCAACAAAGGTCCGTCTAGTCAAGGCTATGGTTTTTCCAGTGGTCATGTATGGATGTGAGAGTTGGACTGTGAAGAAAGCTGAGCACCGAAGGATTGATGCTTTTGAACTGTGGTGTTGGAAAAGTCTCTTGAGAGTCCTTGGACTGCAAGGAGACCCAACGCATCCATCCTAAGGGAGATCAGTCCTGGGTATTCATTGGAAGGACTGATGCTGAAGCTGAAACTCCAGTACTTTGGCCACCTCATGTGAAGAGTTGACTCACTGGAAAAGACCCTAATGCTGGGAAGGATTGGGAGCAGGAGGAGAAGGGGAAGGGGACGACAGAGGATGAGATGTTTGGATGGCATCACCGACTCGATGGACATGAGTTTGAGTAAACTCTGGGAGTTGGTGATGGACAGGGAGGCCTGGAGTGCTGCGATTCATGGGGTTGCAAAGAGTCGGACATGACTGAGCGACTTAACTGAACTGAACTGAGACTATACAATCCATGGAATTCTCCAGGCCAAAAAGAAGGCATGAACATATTTAATTCCCAGGTTACAGATGAAACTTTTATTCAAAGTTTTTGATGTATTATTTGATGAATATGTTGTCTATTTTTCTCTCTTAAGATGCCTCACTTTAGCCCAATTAGCAATAATCGCACCTCGGATAAACCTCATTGGCTGTGATACTGCCACTGGGCAAAGCTTTTAGCCCAAGTTTACTGAAAATATATGATCATTACTAGAAATTCACATGACTCTAATGCTGCTTTTCCCATAGCACTGTTTCTTCATTTCTATTTGGAACTAAAGCACCTACTACTTATCACTAAACATGATGATCAGTGAATATTAATAGTTGTTTTTTCTTTAAACTCTTCTGCCCAAAACTTTAGCCGTTACTCTAAATCAGAGTGTTCTTCCTAGGAGGGGCAAGTAAGACAAATTAAAACCTATTGGGTTCCCTCTTCTCAAATAAATTCCATGTCCTCTTACATATTCAGCATTTAAAAAACTCATATTGTCTGAAGAAAGTGTGACCCAACACTCGTGGGGACAACTGGCAAGAGTGGGCAGTGTGTGTTTGTGGCAATAAGAGACTGCTTCATGCTGCCCACCTGCTTTAGTTGGTGACAGCACCCAGAAGGAAGGACCAGAAAGGAGAACTTCCTGAGCAGTGGTCAACCTCCTACCATCTCCTTTTTCCTCTGGTAGAGGAGTGGGCAAAGCCTTAGTCAATTAAATTCTTTTTTTTTTTTTTTTAATTAAAATTGTGTTTTCTTTTTTTAAAAGCCTCTTTATTGAGTTCAAAAAGTGATTGACAGGGGCTTCCCTGACAGTGCAGCGGTTAAGACTTTGCCTTCCAACAGCAGGGGATGTTGAATCCTTGGTTGAATCCTTGTTCAGAGAACTAAAATCCCACATGCCTTGCAGCCAAAAAACTGAAACATAAAGCAGAAGCAACATTGTAACACATTCAATAAAGACTTTAAAAAATGTTCCACATTAAAAAAAATCTTTAAAAAAGTGATTGACAGACAAAAAGCTGTACATATTTAATGTGTACAACTTGATGAGTTTGGAAATAAGTATGTAGCCATGAAACCATTGCTGCAGTCAGTGACATAAGCATCCATCACCTCCAAATAGCAAGGGTCTGAGGAAATTAGCTTAGTTTTGTTTGAAATCCTGGCATTCACCCGACCAGGGACAGGTGCCTTGCAAGGCAATGTGCATCCACCACAAGAACTACCACAATCTTACTTGGCTGCTGCTAGAACCATAAGTAAGGTCAAACCTCGGTCTGCTCTAGGGAGTCTGGCATACAGTACAATATGACCAAGAAAGGAGTAGCTAAGCATCAGATGAATTATTACAAAGTTTAGCTAATATATATAGTGTAGCAGAAGCCTGGGATCATGTGTAGGGGTAGATAGATTCTAAGAGTGTCAGGCTAAAGAAGACAAAATTTAACTAGATCAGGAATAACTCATTGATTAAGGCCCCCTTACTAGATAGTCCAGGCTTAATGTGTTAGTTTATGCAAGTAGAGGTTGCTCTAACAGCTTAGTGGGTTGAGGGATCAACATTTTGACTCATTTTCCTGTTTTGTTTTTTTTAATGTATTTATTTATTTTGCTGTGCCGGATCTTAGCTGCAGCATGTGGGATCTGTCCTTATTTGTGGCATGTGCGACCTTTTAGTTCAGGCGTGCAGAATCTAGTTTCTTGAATAGGCTTGAACCCAGACCCCCTGCATTGGGAGCACAGTCTTAGCCTCTGGACCACCACGGGATTTCCTGTTTTCCTGTGTTTAGTGAGGATAAGATACCAAAGTTTCAGTGGCATGAAATAAAGAGAATACAAAGACTTAAGGAGAGAAGAAGGTTGGAATGGGTTTATCATGTGCAAACTGCATACTCATCCCCCCACTATAACTCCTGAGAAAGCTTGGAAGGCATTCCGGTCACTGAGGCACTGAGAAAGAAATTAAGAGAGGTCTGTGGTTGCTTTCCTTTGTGGGAAGTGTGTGACCATGCAAGATGCTGCCATTGAGATGAATTCCCTGATTTCACTAGAAATGAGAAGGTCTCAAGTAGCAAAGGTCAAATGGCATCACTTAACCATAAAAGACAAAGTAGATGTGTTTACTGTAAATAAGAGCAGGGACATTATCAATAGTAAGAATGCTCTGGCCTACAGGAGCTTTGTTGCTGCTTTTTAGCTGCTAAGTCATGTCTAACTCTTTGCGACTCCATGGACTGCAGCCTGCCGGGCTCCTCTGTCTATGGAATTTCCCAAGCTAGAATACTGCAGTGGGTTGCCATTTTCTTCTCCAGGGGATCTTTCCGACCCAGGGATCAAACCTGTGTCTCCTGCTTGCCAGGGAGATTCTTTACCCACTGAGTCACCTGCAAAGCCCACAGGGATCTTTAGCTGTGGCTAATTGATCATGATGTCCCTTAGAGTGAAACAGATAAACAGTGTGATCCGTGTCTATAGCCAGGAACCTGAACCAAGTTACCACAATGGAGAGTCATGGCCTCTTGTCCAGCTTCTGGCCTTAAGCCACTTAAGCCACACATGTAGAGTTCCTTAATTGAATGGTAGGGTTCTTTCCTTTCAGGAATGATACTACAACATTGCTGCATGAATACATCATAAGTCTTCCTTCAAGCCTTCTCCAAAGGGACCTTCACCCATTTTCTCAAGTGACTATGCACTGAATAAAAAAGGAATATCCAGATCTTTCAAGTATTGGTAGACACTGCTTCTGGATTGATGCTAATTACTGGGAATCCAAAATGACATTGCCGCTCATGGTGGAGGCTATTGTGGTGGTGATAAATGGAGTTGTGGCCTAAATTAAGGTGGGACCAGTTGGTTCACAGACACATCATATGGTTATGTCCCCATTTCCTGAATGTTTAATTGGAATAAGCGTGTTTATGAGCATCATTGTAGTAGAAAGGCTATCCTCTCTACCAAACCAACAAATAAAAAGCAATTGTGGTGCACAATGATAAAAAAATCTCCACCTGCCTATGCAGGAGATGCTACCTGCCTATGCAGGAGATGCAGGTTCAATCCCTGAGTTGAGGAGATCCCCTGGAGAAGGAAACGGTAACCTGCTCCAGTATTCTTGCCTGGAAAATTCCATGGCCAGAGGAGCCTAGTGGGCTACAGTCCTTGGGGGATGCAGAGTCCAACTCGACCTAGCACACACAACAACATAAGCAAACTACATCCCTGTAGAAATTGTAGATAAGAGTACCACCATCAAAGACTTGAAACATGCTGGGATGCTGCTATCTATCACGCCTGTGTTTAACATACCTTTTGGCCTCTGCAGAAATGGGATGGACCTTGAAATGACCGGATTTTCAGGTTGGGAGATACTATGATGAAAAGATGGGATTCCGTCTTCCAGCCTGCAGTGTATGCTTTGAATCAGAGACCATTATATGGTGCTATCTCCTTCATAACCAGGATTTGGAAATCAAGGGAGTGGAAGTGGGAGTGGCTCCTCTCACAATTAATACCTAATAATCCACTCACAGGGTTTTTGCCTCCTCTTTCTCTACTTTGAGCTTTGTTGGTTTGGAGATCTTTGTTCCTAATACAAATACAATGATAATTCCATTGAATTAGAAGGTGAAACTCCATTTGGCAATTTGGGTTTCTTATTGTCACTGAGTCAACTGGCAGGTAAAAGAATTACTCTACTGGGTGATTACTCCCTGATTATCACTGGTAAATCAAGTTGTTGCTACACCAAGGAGCAGTAAGAATGATTCTGGAACCAGGGTAGTCCCTGGGGTTACTCTTTTTTTTTAAAACCTATGATTTCGTGACATTGTACAGGAGGCAGTGATCAAGACCATCCCCAAGAAAAAGAAACGTAAAAAGGCAAAATAGTTGTCTATGTAAGCCTTACAAATAGCTGAGAAAAGAAGAGAATTGAAAGGCAAAGGAGAAAAGGAAATATATACCCACCTGAAGGCAGAGTTCCAAAGAATAGCAAGGAGAGATAAGAAAGCCTTCCTCAGTGATCAATGCAAAGAAATAGAGGAAAGCAACAGAATGGGGAAGACTAGAGATCTCTTCAAGAAAATTAGAGATACCAAGGGAACATTTCATGCAAAGAAGGCCACAATAAAGGACAGAAACAGTATGGACCTAACAGAGCAGAAGATATTAAGAAGAGGTGGCAAGAATACACAGAAGAACTATACAAAAAAGATCTTAATGACCACGATAACCACAGTGGTGTGATCACTCACCTAGAGCCAGACATCCTGGAATGTGAAGTCAAGTGGGCCTTAGGAAGCATCACTATGAACAAAGCTACTGGAGGTGATGGAATTCCAGTTGAGCTATTTCAAATCCTAAAAGATGATGCTGTGAAAGTGCTGCACTCAATATGCCAGCAGATTCAGAAAACTCAGCAGTGACCACAGGACTGGAAAAGGTCAGTTTTCATTCCAATCCCAAAGAAAGGCAATCCCAAAGAATGCTCAAACTACCACACAATTGCACTCATCTCCACACACTAGCAAAGTAATGCTCAGAATTCTCCATGCAAGGCTTCAACAGTATGTGAACCGCGAACTTCCCGATGTTAAAGCTGGATTTAGAAAAGGCAGAGGAACCAGAGATCAAATTGCCAACATCCGCTGGATCATCGAAAAAGCAAGAGAGTTCCAGAAAAACATCTACTTCTGCTTTATTGATTATGCCAAAGCCTTTGTGTGGATCACAACAAACTGTAGAAAATTCTGAAAGAGATGGGAATACCAGACCACCTTACCTACCTCCTGAGAAATCTGTTTGCAGGTCAAGAAGCAACAGTTAGAACCAGACATAGAACATTTGGACTGGTTCCAAATCAGGAAAGGAGTATGTCAAGGCTGTATATTTTCACCCTGCTTATTTAACTTCTCTACAGAGTACATCATGCAAAATGAGGGGCTGTATGAATCTCAAGCTGGAATCAAGATTGCTGGGAGAAATATCAATAACCTCAGATATGCAGATGATACCACCCTTATGGCAGAAGGGCTTACCTTGTGTCTCAGCTGGTAAAGAATCCGCCTGCAATGTGGGAGACCTGGGTTTGATCCCTGGGTTGGGAAGATCCCCTGGAGAAGGAAAAGGCTACCCACTCCAGTATTCTGTCCTAGAGAATTCCATGGACTGTATAGTCCATGGGGTCACAAAGAGTCCGACACGACTGAGCGACTTTCACTTTCACTTTATAGCAGAAAGCGAAGAGGAACTGAAGAGCCTGATGAAGGTGAAAAAGGAGAGTGAAAAAGCTGGCTTAAAACTCAGCATTCAAAAAACTTAGATCCTGGCATCCAATCCTATCACTTCATGGCAAATAGATGGGGAAACTGTTGCAGATTTTATTTTCCTGGGCTCCAAAATCACTGCAGATGGTGACTGCTGCCATGAAATTAAAAGACGCTTGTTCCTTGGAAGAAAATCTATGACCAACCTAGACAGCATATTAAAAAGCAGAGACATTACTTTGCCAACAAAGGTCATTTAGTCAAAGCTATGGTTTTTTCCAGTAGTCACGTATGGATGTGAGAGTTGGACTATAAAGAAAGCTGAGCGCCGAAGAATTTATGCTTTTGAACTGTGGTGTTGGAGAAGACTCTTGAGAGTTCCTTGGACTGCAAGGAGATCCAACCATTCAATTCTAAAGGAAATCAGTCCTGAATATTCATTGGAAGGACTGATGCTGAAGCTGAAGCTCCAATCCTTTGGTGACCTGATGAGAAGAACTGACTCATTAGAAAAGACCCTGATGCTGGAAGATGAAGGCAGGAGGAGAAGGGGATGACAGAGGATGAGATGGTTGGGTGGCATCACTGACTGGATGTACATGAGTTTGAGCATGTACATGTTGGTGATGGACAGGGAAGCCTGACGTGCTGCAGTCCATGGGGTGGCAAACAGTCGGACGTGACTGAGCGACTGAACTGAACTGAATGATTTTTTTTAATTATGAAAGTATGATAACACATTTAAAGGAGACTTAGAAAATACAAAACAAAGTTACATTTAGTCCCTCTATATATTATAATTATTTTTTAAGTAGATAAATTAAGATTTTCAGTTGGAGTTTCCACATCAAACTCTCAAAAATTAATAGAATGAATAGACAGAAAAGTAGGAGGATATGTTGTTCAGTCGCTCAGTTGTGTCCCACTGTGTGACCCCATGGACTGTAGCACTCCAGGCTTCCTTGTCCTTCACCATCTCCCAGAGTTTGCTCGAACACATACATGTTCATTGAGTTGATGATGCCATCCAACCATCTCATCCTCTGTTGCCCTCTTCTCTTCCTGCCTTCAGTCTTTCCCAGCATCAGGGTCTTTTCTAATGAGTCGGCTCTTTGCTTCAGGTGGCCATAGTGTTGGAGTTTCAACTTCACTATCAGTCCTTCCAATGAATATTCAGGGTTGATTTCCTTTAGAAATGACTGGTTTGATCTCCTAGCTGTCAAAGGGACTCTCAAGAGTCTTCTCTAGCATCACAGTTTGAAAGCATTAATTCTCCCAGGCTCAGCCTTCTTCATGGTCCAACTTTCACATCCATATATGACTACTGGAAAAACCATAGCTTTGAGTGTATAGACATTTGTCGGCAAAGTGATGTCTCTGCATAGTAATACACTGTCTAGGTTTGTCATAGTTTTTTCCCCAAGGAGCAAGAGTCTTTTCATTTCATGACTGTAGTCACTGTCCACAGTGATTCTGGAGCTGAAGAAAATAAGGTCTGTCACTGCTTCCATTTTTCCCCCATCTATTAGCCATGAAGTGATAGGACTGGATGCCATGATCTTAGTTTTTTGAATGCTGGGTTTCAAGCCAACTTTTTCACTCTGTTCTTTCACTTTCATCAAGAGGCTCTTTAGTTCCTTTTTGCTTTCTGCCATTAGGGCAGTGTCATCTGCATATCTGAGGAGGATATAGTAGACCTGAAAAGTACTATGAACCAATTCAACCTAATTAAGATTTATACAATTTTCACATAACAGCAGGATACAAATTCTATTCAAGTTCCCATAGGGTATAAATCTGTGGATTTAAAAAAATATATATTATGTATTTATTTGTGGTTGTCCTGGGTCTTTGTTGCTACACAGGCTTTTGTCTAGTTGTGGTGATCAGAGGCTACTCCCTAATCGGCGTGTGAGGGCTTCTCATTGTAGTGGCTTCTCTTGTTGCAGGGCATGAGCTCTGGGTCACTCAGTCTTCAGTAGTTGCAGCACATGAGCTCAGTAGTTGTAGCTCTCAGGCTCTAGCACAGGCTCATAGTTGTAGTGCACAGGCTAGCTGCTTCGAGTCACGTGGGATCTTCTCAGGTCAGGGATCAAACCTGTGTCATCTGCATTGGTAAGTAGACTCTTTGCCACTGAGCCACAAGGGAAGCCCCTCTGGGTGTACTCTTTTTTTTTTTTTTTTTTACTTTAGTTTTAATTGTATAATAATTCCTTTACAAGGAGCTACTCTTAATACTTCTGCACCCAAGTAAAATTTATGGAAAACTATAGCAATCAAAAAAGAGCAAGACTGGGACTTTTCTGGCAGTCCAGTGGTTAAGACTCTGCAATTCCAATGCAGGGGGCATGGGTTTAGTCCCTGGTTGGGGAAGATGCCACATGCTGTTCAGTGTGGGCAAAAGAAAAAAAAAAAGGCATGATTATTGAACTTTCCAGAATGAAGGCTGAGATCACCTGACCACATAAAAGACCAAAATGATCAATGTGGTTACTGGAGGAAGGAAATCATAGATTTCAACTATGGCCTCATCACCAATTAATTTTCAAAGTGAGGATTGTGATATCTTTATCTATTTTCTCTTCACTAATTATGTGTATATTTAACTAATTATGTGTATATTTTATTCTTCTTTTATTTATTATTTTCTTTACAAATCGCTGGAGGTTAACTTTACAATTGTGTCTTTGGGTAGCAGAAGATTCACTGAGACTGTGACTGAATCTGAGGAGTAATTAATGTAGCCAATAATGGGTATGACTGTTTAAGCTATGTGTCCCCTTATTTGGGGGAGAAGGGGAGAATTCTACTTGTAGGAAGAATAACTGTTGCTTTATTGTTGTATGGAAGTTTGAATGTGTGAAGAAGGGAGCATATGGAAATCAAAGGGAGTAACTGTTATTAATTTGTTGCTTCTCAGATCTGAATGTCTTCTTTGTCCTATTTTTTGATAGTGGACCCTATAAACATTTCTACTTTGTTACTTGATGTTAGTTTTTGTCAAGAGAGTTCTGGAGGGACACTGCAAAGCCATAGGAGAGACTTCATTTCCTGTTCCAGTCAGCTCCTTTTGAGCACAGGAGGAGGCCTGATTAGTGCTCACTTCAGGAGTCCTCACGGACCAGCTGTGACCGGCATATTCAGCATATTATCTTCCCACATAGCAGGCTGCTCCCACTGGCCAGCTAAAACCAAAAGCAAGGTTTTCCACCACCCAGCAAGTCACTTGTATAGACCATAGTTTGACAAGTTTCTGGGCCAGTCCTATAACCAGCTCTGGTTTGCCACTTTCAGCAAGTTCCTTCACCACCCACAGGTCTCGTGTTCTTGCAGCAGCCAGACTCTCTCCAAAAAGGTCTGAGTCTTAGCTCAGGAGTGGGGCTCTTCTACAATCTTTGTTCTTTCCCTGTTTGCTCTGTCTTAGCCTTGTTGTTCAGTCGCTCAGTCGTGTCTGGCTCTGTGACCCCATGTACTGCAGGACGTCCAGCTTTCCTGTCTTTCACCATCTCCTGGAGTTTGCTCAAAATTGCATCCATTGAGTCAGTGATGCCATCCAACCATCTCATCCTCTGTCACCCCCTTCTCCTCTTGCCTTCAGTCTTTCCCAGTGTCAGGGTCTTCTCCATTGAGTTGACTCATTAGAAAATTGCAGAGAGAAATGTCAGTTTCTCCCTGAAATCCTGATGCCAGCTTGTGCTTCATCCAGCCTGGCATTTCACTTGATGTACTCTGCATAGAAGTTAAATAAGCAGAGTAACAACATACAGCCTTGATGTACTCTTTTCCCCATTTGGAACCAGTCCATTGTTCCATGTCCTGTTCTAACTGTTGCTTCTTGACATGCATACAGGTTTCTCAGGAGACAGGTGAGGTGGTCTGGTATTCCTGTCTCTTTAAGAATTTTCCAGTTTGTTCTGAACCACACAGTCAAAGACTTTAGCATAGTCAATGAAGCAAAAGTAGTTGTTTTTCTGGAATTCTCTAGCTTTTTCTATGATCCAATGATTGTTGGCAATTTGATCTCTGGTTCCTTTGCCTTTTCTCAATCCAGCTTGTACATCTGGAAGTTCTTGGCTCATATACTGTTGAAGCCTGGCTTGGAGGATTTTGAACATTACTTTGCTAGCATGTGAAATGAGTGCAATTGTGTGGTAGTTTGAACAATTATTATCTCTAAACTTCTCAGCCTTAGAGATAATAATTACTTTTTACACTTTGTGACTTGTGTACCCCTTAAGTTCTCTTTTACCCTGTTAGTAATTAACATTTTACTAACTAGTAAAAAAAGTTATCAGTAAAATATTAAATTTTCTCTGCTCTATTTACTGGTGTGGCTTCTCTCTTCTTACTGCACTCTAACTGATACAGAAGAAATTAAATTCTTGTGCCCAGATTAGCAGGTTGAAGTGGAATTCCTCAGTCTTAGTCCTTCAGTGTAAGATTTTAATTGCTCACATCTATCATCATAAATGACATTTATTTCAATTTTTGATACCTATGTATTTGGTTCTCATGCTTCCTTGACATTTCCTTTATTTACTTTTTAGTCCTTTTATTAAACTGTGGGATCTTCAGTTGCAGTATGTGAACTCCTAGTTGCTGCATGTGGGATCTAGCTCCTTGACCAAGGACTGAACCCTGGCCCTTTGCATTGGGAATGCAGAGTCTTGGCCACTGAACCACCAAGGAAGTGGTTCTTGGTGGTCCTCCTCAATATTAAATAACTTTGTAACTGTTTTCATTGCTATTATTCTCTCTCCTGTCTTACCATTGTTCCTCCTACAACCACTTTTCCTCCACTTAGTATACATCTAGTCATTTCCTACTTAAAAATCTCTGCTGGCTCTTAAGTACCTACAAGATAAAATTTAAACCCTTAGAATGGCTTGACTTCGAAGTCTCCCTGTGGACAGATCTGGATAAGCCATTTGTTGGGGAAACCCCTGATGTTAGTGTCTTTAGGTCTTTCTTTGGGGACAGTTAGATTCCCCCAAAGAAGAATCTTGCCCTTCCTGTCTGAAGACTAGAGGTCCAGTAACCAACCGATGTTCTGGGAGCAGTGTGAGGGAGGGGCTAGAGGCATCTCAGCATTTCCTATACAAAACATATGGCCATCTGCTCTCCCCATTTTTTCAGGGTACCCAAGTCCTTAACTGTGTCTCATATCCCTAATCCAGAGGTCATCATCACATCTCCAGAAAATTGGCCTCCAGACTTTTGCCATGGTAAAGGAGGGGCAGTTACTCATTGTTATGGAATTTGGGAGGAGATCTAGGGAAGCAATCACTTCTCAAAACAGCTTTTGTCCAACTCCCTTCTTTCCCTAGTTTCTGGGGTAACAGGCTTTGAAATTGAGCAAGACCCTGTGAGGTCCTCCAAGGTACAAAATCCTTTCCAGGTCCCTTTTTTAACTTGCAGGAAAAAGGTGTCAGCCTCTTTGACCTCCTTGAATACCAAAGAGCAGATTTAAATTGTTGCTAATCAAAGAAGTAAGGAAATACAGAAACAAAGGAGGAACAATCAAGAAACTATAGTGTAGGGACTTCCCTGGTGGTCCAGTGGTTAAGAATCCACCTGCCAATGCAGGGGACACAGGTTTGGTCCCAGGTTGCAGAAGATTCCACATGCCATGGAGCAACTAAGCCTGTGAGCCACAACTACTGAGCCCACGTGCCATAGAGCCCATGCTCTGCAACAAGAGAAGCCACCACAGTGAGAAGCCCACACACCATAGCTAGAGAGTAGCCCCCACTCACCGCAACTAGAGAAAGCCTGCACTCAGCAATGAAGACCTAGTGCGGTCAAATAAATAAATTAAAAAAATTAGAAATTAGTGCAGTGATTAAAGCAGGATCCTGGTTCCTCCTTAAGGGATATACATAACAATATCTTTGTAAGTTCTGCAGAAACTAAAGCCCCCCCACCCTGGTAGAGGATGGTAACTTCAGACTAAGCACAAGATTCCTGGAGCACTGCCCTGTTACCTCATCACCAACCACTCAGAAGAAAGTCACACACCCTGCAGCCCTCACTCCAAATTTTGCCTTAAAAACTATCCCCTTCCACCCCAAATCAGCAGGGATTTCTGTGATTTTGAGCACCAACCACCATCCTCCTTGCTTGGCCCTACAATAAACCTTTTCCTGCTCCAGACTCTACTGCTGTGGTTTGTTTGGCCTCACTGTGCATTGGGCACATGAACTTGTTACTGAACTTCAGTAACACCTTGGTAACAATAGCAGTTACACTGGAAGCTCAGGCAGGAGCACAGCTACACAGTTCAGGAGCTTTTGGCTGAATGATCAGAAAAGAATAAAGAGACTTGAGATCCAAAACTTTTGGTTAATAATCTTACCATGCAGAAGGGAAGAGACAAGAGATAGTAAGAAGCCAGCATTTTTTTTTTTTTTCCTTCTGGACAAAGGACTGTCTCTGCGTTCTTTGACAATGATCTCTCCTTCCTTTCTTGATTATGCCTGGATCTTTCCTTGACATGCATTCTGTTCTCATCTGCTGGGTAGCATTCTCTAGCTGCCCTCTCAGCAAAGAGAGCCTTCACTGTTAGACAGTGGAGATTTCTAAAGAAGCAATGCCACTACAAGCCTGTGAAAACTGAACTTGAAGTGAATAGGTGAAAATTTTGGCATAGTACGTTTGTAAGGGTGTTAATTCTCATCGTAGAGGCCTCTTGGATTGACTTCTAAACAACACTAACTGCTCCACCACTATTTAAATTGCAGTAGAATTTTAAACCACAGTGTGGTGGGACTTCCCTGGTGGTCCAGTGACTTGGACTCTGTGCTCTCAATGCAGGGAGCTTGGGTTCAATCCCTGGTCAGGGAACTGGATCCCATGTGCCACAACTTAAAAAAAAGATTCCGCATACCACAACTAAAGATCCTGCATGCCTCAGTGAAGATCAAAGTTCCCGCATGCTGCAACTAAGACCCAGTGCAGCCAAATAAAGAAATAAATATTTTTAAAAATCACAGTGTGATTGAGGTGATGTAAGTACTGCTGCAAAGCAGGGGGAATTAAGTAAAAGTCTTGTATACTTTTTGAGATACCACAACAGTTATTTCACGGAATCTTCTGGAGGCAGTATATCGTTGATGAAGGACAAAAGTTTGGAGTCAGACATGTGGTTCTGAGTTTTAATGCACCAATGTGATCTTGGACATGTCAGCTCCTTCAAATCTCACTTTTCTCATCTGTCATAGCTGAAATAGGGTTAATCAGGTTGATATCTGAGATATATATATTGAAGAAGGGAATGGCAAACCACTTCAGCATTCTTGCCTTGAGAACCCCATGAACAGTATGAAAAGGCAAAAATATAGGACCCTGAAAGATGAACTCCCCAGGTCAGTAGGTACCCAATATGCTAATGGAGATCAGTGGAGAAATAACTCCAGAAAGAATGAAGGGATGGAGCCAAAGCAAAAACAACACTCAGTTGTGGATGGGACTGGTGATAGAAGCAAGGTCTGATGCTATAAAGAGCAATATTGCATAGGAACCTGGAACATTAGGTCCATGAATCAAGGCAAATTGGAAGTGGTCAGACAGGAGATGACAAGAGTGAACATCGACATTCTAGGAATCAGAGAACTAAGATGGACTGGAATGGGTGAATTTAACTCAGATGACCATTATATCTACTACTGTGGGCAGGAATCCCTTAGAAGAAATGGAGTAGCCCTCATAGTCAACAAAAGAGTCCAAAATGCAGTACTTGGATGCAATCTCAAAAACGACAGAATGATCTCTGTTCATTTCCAAGGCAAGCCATTCAATATCATGGTAATCCAAGTCTATGCCCCGACCAGTAATGCTGAAGAAGCTGAAGATATGCAGATGACACCACCATTATGGCAGAAAGTGAAGAACTAAAGAACCTCTTGATGAAAGTCAAAGAGGAGAATTCAAAAGTTGGCTTAAAGCTCAACATTCAGAAAACTAAGATCATGGCATCCGGTCCCATCACTTCATGGCAAATAGATGGGGAAACAGTGTCAGACTTTATTTTTCTGGGCTCCAAAATCACTGCAGATGGTGATTGCAGCCATGAAATTACAAAACGCTTCCTCCTTGGAAGGAAAGTTATGACCAACCTAGACAACATATTAAAAAGCAGAGACTATACTTTGTCAACAAAGGTCCGTCTAGTCAAGCCTATGGTTTTTCTAGTAGTCATGTATGGATGTGAGAGTTGGACTATAAAGAAAGCTGAGCACAGAAGAATTGATGCTTTTGAGCTGTGGTGTTGGAGAAGACTCTTGAGAGTCCCTTGGACTGCAAGGAGATCCAACCTGTCCATCCTAAAGGAGATCAGTCCTGGGTGTTCACTGGAAGGATTAATGTTGAAGCTGAAACACCAATACTCTGGCCACCTGATGTGAAGAGTTGACTCATTGGAAAAGACCCTGATGCTGGGAAAGATTGAGGGCAGGAGGAGAAGGGGACGACAGAGGATGAGATGGTTGGATGGCATCACCGACTCAATGGACATGGGTTTGGGTAGACTCTGGGAGTTGGTGATGGACAGGGAGGCCTGGTGTGCTGTGGTTCATGGGGTCGCAAAGAGTCGGACTTGACTGAGCAACTGAACTGAACTGGTATGAGATAATATTTTGAGTGCTTAATATATTGTGTGGTACATAGAAAGTGCTCAATAAAGGCCAGTGAATATTATTATCATTTTGATTCTGTAGCAGAATCTTAACTAAATAGCTGATCTGACTTTAACAAGGTGACTTTCTGCTTGGTTCACTTTCTGTACATCTACATGGGTGGGGGCACCTTTAATCCACCTGTAAGTGCACCTGTGCTCCAGATCTCAGGATCCATCCAGTTGCTAGATATGGTTATATCAGAGCTCTGTGCTAGAAGCTCACTGACTTGAGTTCGGACGGTCTTGCTCTTGATCTCTTTTTGTATTTAGTTCTGGTGATTATTTCTTATTCCTTTTCAAAAACAGGGGCAGACCTAAGTTTTGTTTGGCCATGAGCTTATGCCATCTTGGGGGCTCTCTTTAAGAAAAGGAATACAAAATTATGAATGTAAAATTAAGTACAAAAACACATTGAAATCACTTCAGTTAAAAGTAATAATCTTTCGCCCAAGTTTTAGACCTGAACCAGTTTTTAGAACTATTTACTGAAAGGTGACTGAGTTCCCAGGGAGAAGAACCCTGCAACATCATAGCAAATATATGCAATAATGATTCCCCCAACTCATTCTTTAAAGAGACCTGTGACCATTTATTTGAATAACCGTGTTGGAGTCTAAAGAAAACTGGAGAGTTGATGCTTTTGAACTGTAGTGTTGGAGAAAACTCTTGAGAGTCCCTTGGACTGCAAGGAGATCAAACCAGTCAATCCTAAATGAAATCAGTCCTGAATATTCATTGGAGGGACTGATGCTGAAGCTGAAGCTCCAATACTTTGGCCACCTGATGAGAAGAGCTGACTCCTTGGAAAAGACCCTGATGCTGGGAAAGACTAAAGGCAGGAGAAGGGGTTGACAGAGGATGAGATGATTGGATGGCATCACTGACTTGATGGACATGAGTTTGAGCAAGCTCTGAGAGTTGGTGATGGATAGGGAAGCCTGGCACGCTGCAGTCCATGGGGTCACACAGAATTGGACACAACTGAGCGGCTGAACTGAACTGATACTGGGAAAAGAGGACTAACAGATATTTTGAGGACTTTTGGACAGAGTTGAATTAATATTGATACCCAGAACCCTGAGGTAGCATCATGACCCCCATATCAGAGTGGGGGCACATGGAAGTCAGGTAATCAGTGGAATCCTGGACACATTCCACACTACAGTGGGTCCACAGGAGACATGAACTCATCCAGACATTTCTAGTCATTTCCCTGGTCCTTAAATGTATAATTGGAGTTGATGTTCTTGGCAGTTGGGTAGCCCTCACATTGGGTCCTTGGTCTGTGGGATAAGAGTAATCCTAGTAGGAAAGGCTAAGGGGAAGCTTCTGAAAATGCCCCACCCGCATGTATCCTTTGTGTCTGTGGAGGGGGTGGTGGATGGAGGAAATTAGTGCCACCTTTAAAGATCAAAAGAATGCAAAGGTTACATGCTATGATGATCTCTTACTTTAACTCTGTTTAATTCACTAGTGTAGCCTCTGCAGAAACTAGAGGGATTTTACTTTATCTGTAGATTACTACAAACCAAGATTGGTTGGTAGATTACTCCACCAAGTGGCAACCTCAGTTGTAACTGCCGTACCAGACATAGTATCATTGCTAGATTAGATTAACATGGTTTCAGGAACATATTGTGTAGCCTTTGAATTGACAAATGCATTCTCATCTGTCCTAATCAAGAAAGAGGATCGAAAGAGTTTTGCTTACATGAAACACAGTTATTGTTGCACAGTTTGCCAGAGAAACAGCACCATTTTATATATTTTATTTTTGTCTATCTATTAAAAAAGCAAGATTGGACATCCCTGGTGGGCCAGTGGTTAAGAATCCACCTGCTAATGCAGGGGGCGTGGGTTCAATGCCTGGTCCAGGAAGATCCCACATGCTGTGGAGTGAGTAAGCCCCTGTGCCATAACTACTGAGCCTGCGTGCTGCAACTACAGAGCCCAAATGCCCTAGAGCCCGTGCTCTGCAATAAGAGAAGCCACCACAGTGAGACGTTCGTGCACCATAACTAGACAATAGCCTCTGCTCACTGCAGCTAGAGAAAGCTCCCACACACCAACAAAGACCCAGTGCAGCCAAAAATAAACAAATACTTTTTTAAGAAGCCAAGATTTATCATAAGGAATTAGCTCACATGGTATTGGGCTTCCCTGGTAGCTCAGTGGTAAAGAATCCACCTGCAATACATGAGACACGAGAGACTCAAGTTCGATCTCTGGGTTGGGAAGATCCCTGGAGGAGGAAATGGCAACCCACTCCAGTGTTCTTGCCTGGAAAATTCTATGGACAGAGGAGCCTGGTGGGCTATAGTCCATAGGGGTGCAAAGAGTCTGATACGACTGAGGGACTGAACAGGCACATATGATATTATGGATTTTGAGAAGTTCCAGATGTAACTGAATGCAGAATTCCAGAAAATAGTAAGGAGAGATAAAACCTTTAAGTGAACAATGCAAAGAAATAGAGGGAAACAATAGAATGTGAAAGACTAGAGATTTCTTCAAGAAAATTGGAGGTATCAAGGGAATGTTTCATGCAAAGATGGGCATGATGAAGGACAGAAACGGTAAGGACATAACAGAAGCAGAGGATACAAGAAGAGAAGGCAAGAATACACAGAACGATACAAAAAAAGTCTTAATAAGTCGGATAATCATGATGGTCTGGTCACTAACCTAGAGCTGGACATCCTGGAGTATGAAGTCAAGTGGGCCTTAGGAAGCATCACTATGAACAAAGCTAGCAGTAGTAGTATAGTGTAGTCGATCAGTCATGTCCGACTCTTTGCAACCCCATGGACTGTAGCCAGCCAGGCTTTTCTGTCCATGGAATTCTCCAGGCAAGAATACTGGAATGGGTGGCCTTTTCCTTCTCCAGGGGACCTTCCTGACCCATGAATTGAACCCGTGTCTGCCACATTGCAGGCAGATTCTTTACTGTCTGAGCCACCAGGGAAGCCTGAATGTAATGTTAAGTGCTATGTAAGTTGTTGAATATGAGTGGCAAATTTAAGTTTTATTTTTTGGAATTTCATGGAATTTTTTTTTCCAAATATTTTCCATCCTTAGATTGAATCCATGGATATGCAGATATGAAGGGCCAATTATTTTCTTCTCTTCAAATATCAAATTCCTAGCAAATATATAATACCACATACAGTTTCAAATTAAATTCACAGTTTTTTTTTTTTGATTGATTTTGTTTTAACCTGTCATGTAACATACTGCCATGGGTCTTCGGATGTAGCATCTAACCAAAAAAAGCTGCATATGGTCAATCTTTGTATAAGAGGTGTAAATACATAAGGTGACAAGATTTTTTTTTTTTAGGTGACAAGATTTTTGTGGACTATTTTTAAAACATGATAAATGGCATTATCGACATGATTTAAATATTATATATACAATACAGACCACCTCCATATGAACAATTATGTAAGGGGAACACTAGAAAATAAAAATTTTATAATGTTCTTAAGCAATTGAATATTTTATCTGAAGAGGCTATGATGTAAAAATTAGAATCAAAGTTTTGCTTTTTGTATGCATGGGAATTCCAGCTGAGTTATTTCAGATCCTAAAGGATGATGCTGTGAAAATGCTGCACTCACTATGCCAGCAAATTTGGAAAACTCAGCAGTGGCCAGAGGACTGGAAAAGGTCAGTTTTCATTCCAATCCCCAAAATGGGCAATGTCAAAGAATGTTCAAACTACCATACAGTTGTCCTCATTTCACATGCTAGCAAAGTAATGCTCAAAATCCTCCAAGTTAGGCTTCAGCAGTATGTGAACTGAGAACTTTCAGATGTACAAACTGGATTTAGAAAAGGCAAAGGAACCAGAGATCAAATTGCCAGCATCAGCTGGATCATAGAAAAAGCAAGAGAGTTCTAGAGAAACATCTACTTCTGCTTCATTGACTATGCTAAAGTCTTTGACTGTATAGATCACAACAAACTGTGGAAAATTCTTAAAGAGGTGGGAATACCAGAACACCTCACCTGTCTCCCGAGAAACCTGTATGCAGGTCAAGATGCAACAGTTAGAACTGGACATGGAACAACGGACTGGTTCCAAATCAGGAAAGGAGTACGTCAAGGCTGTATATTGTCACCCTGCTTATTTAACTTATACACAGAGTACATCATGCGAAATGTGGGGCGGGATGAATCTCAAGCTGGAATCAAGATTTCTGGGAGAAATATCAACAATTTCAGGTATGCAGATGATACCACCCTAATGGCAGAAAATGAAGAACAAAAGAGCCTCTTGATGAAGGTGAAAGAGGAGAGTGAAAAAGCTGGTTTAAAGCTCAACTTTCAAAAAATGAAGATCTTGGCATCCAGTCCCATCACTTCATGGCAAATAGAAGGGGAAAATGTAGAAACAGTGACAGATTTGATTTACTTGAGCTCCAGAATCATTGCAGATGGTGAGTGCAGTCATGAAATTAAAAGATGCTTGCTCTTTGGAAGAAAAGCTATGACAAACCTAGACAGTATATTAAAAACCAGAGACATCATTTTGCTGACAAAGGTCCATATAGTCAAAACTATGGTTTTTCCAGTAGTTATGTATGGATGTGAGAGTTGGACCATGAAGAAAAGTGAACCCCAAAAAACTGATGCTTTTGAATTGTGGTGCTAGAGAAGACTCTTAAGATTCCGTTGGGCTGCAAAGAGATCAAACCAGTCAATCCTAAAGGAAATCATTCCTTAATATTCATTGGAAGGACTGATGCTGAAACTGAAGCTCCGATACATTGGCCATCTGATGTGAAGAGCTGACTCATTGGAACACACTGATGCTGGGAAAGATTGAAGGCAAAAGAAGAAGAGGGCAGCAGAAGATGAGATGGTTAGATGGCATCACCAACTCAATGGACATGAATTTTACAAAGTCTGGGAGGTAGTGAAGGACAGGGAAGCTTAGAGTGCCACAGTCCGTGGGGTCACAAAGAATCAGACATGACTTAGCAACTGAACAACAACAAAAGATCTGCAAGGTGAATCAGCAAGCTGGAAACCCAGGAGAGCAAATGTTGTAGTTCTTATCTGAAAGTGTCCAGGCTCTAGACCCAGAAAGAGCTGATGCTTCAACTGGAGTCCAAAGGCAGGGAAAAAGTTAATGTCCCAGTTCAAAGGTAGTTGGACAGGACAGAACTCTCTTACTTGGGGAAAGTCAGACTTTCAGTTCTATTCAGGTCTTCAAATGATTGATTGTGGCCCACATACATTAGGGATGGCAATCTGTTTTAGTCAGTCTTCTTATTTAAATGTTAATATAGTCCAAAAACACTGTCACAAAAACAGCCAGAATAATGTTTGACTAAATATCTGGACACTCAGTGGTCTGGTCAAGTTGACACATAGAATTAACCATCACAATTATTTATAGTTTTGCTTTTGGGGCTATGCTGTTTTCTGCCCAGGATCATAATGCAGTATGATCCTGACAATCTCAAAGAGTATCACAATCATTTATTACATTGATGACATTATGCTGATGGAACAGAATGAGCACTAGGTTACTAAGATGAGGATAAAACAAAGGGTGAGAGAGAAACTCTGTTGCAAATCAGGGACATGCCACTTTGGAAGGCATTTTGGGGCCAAGTTTCAGGGCATCCCAGGATATCTCCTCCAAGTGAAAGACAAAATTGCTGCATCTTGTATTTTCTAACACACAAAAAAAGTACAGAGCCTGGTAGGCTCCATCAGGTTCTGAAGGTAACATATTCCATACCTAAGAATGCTATTTTAGCCTGTATGCTGAGGTAACATTGAATGCAGCTGGCTTTCAACGGGACCTAAAGTAGGAAAGGGTCTGAAGCAGGTTCAAACTGTAGAGTAGGCAGCCTTGATGCTTGGGTTGTATGATTCAGCAGGTCCAGGTGGAGCTGTCAATAGTGAGAAAAGATTTAGTACGGAGTTTATGGCAAGCCCCAGTACTAGAATCATAATGCAGGCCTTGAAATTCTGGAACAAGGGCATGCAACTCACAGGAGAGGATTATACACCCTGTGATAAACAGCACCAGATGCATTACTGGTTACACACTAGACTATGGGGCACTACGTAACTTTGAGTATGGAACTTTCCTTTATGAGCTAGATTTTGTTGGAAAGGCCAAGTCATAAATTCTGACATACCCAGCATGTGTCTATTGTAAGATGGAAATGGTACATTTAGGACTCTAGGAGCCTGAGAGCGTGAGCAGGAAGTTCAGGCCCTCATATACCTACCATGGTTGCATCATTGCCCTTCTCTGAGCTTGCTCCTATGACTCTATGGGGAGAAGGAGGTCCAACACAATAGTTGAAAGAGAAAGAAAAAGCCTGAGCCTCGTTTATGGGTGAGTCTGCTTGGAATGTGGGTGAAAGCCAAAAATGGATAATGATTTCATTATAGTCATATTCAGCAGTGGCCCTGAAAAATGATGGAGAGGAAATATATTCCAAATGAGTAGAGCTGGGAGCGGTGCATCTGGTTGTCTGCTTTGTGAGGATGAGAGAAGGGGTTAGAGAGGTGAAAATATATAGAGATTCCTGGGCAGTGGCCTCAGCATGGGCCATCTGGTCAGGAGCTTAGAAGGAAAACAATTTTTTTTTTATTACCCAGCACCAGAAAGCATCTATTGTGAAAGAGACACTGAACATTGAAGCAGACAAAATGACTTGGTTAGTTGGTGTTAGCAAGCCTTTGTCATTGGCTATCCCACAACTAGCATGATGGGAACACAAAAGAGTGATGATGATTGTGGCAGAAATTGAGACTACATACAGGCCCAATGGCAGGTCCTTACCAAGGTTGATCTAGCTTTTGTCTCCTTGAGTGTTCAACCTGTTTCTGATCAAGATGAAGAGCCAAGCCCCTGATATGGCACTGTTTTTCAGAGACTAACTGGTTTCTGGCAGATCAAATATATAAGACCCCTTCCATTCTAGGAGAGTCAGGAGTTTGTTCTCAGAGGAATAGATTCCTATTCTACATACGGATTTGTCGTACCTGCCCACAGACCTCAGCCAATAACCGCTACTCAGGGGCTATGAAATCCCTGATCTACAGGCATGGAATCTCACACAGAATAGCACCTATACAGGAGACCCACTTCATAGCAAAAGATGTGTCAGAATCATCTGATTTGACCATGGAATCCACTGGCCATATCAGATAGCACATCATCCAGAAGCAGCCAGCCTCATAGAATGCTAGAAAGGCCTTCTACAGATGCATTTAAACTGCTCAGCTCAGAGATAACGTTCTTTTCTTTAAAAAATTATTTATTTTGGGCTGTGCTGGGTTTTTGTTGATGCATGGGCTTTTCTCTAGTTGCAGCGAGCATGGGGCTACTCTTCAGTTACGGCGCTCCGGCTTCTCATCGTGGTGGTTTCTCTTGTTGTGGAGCACAGGCTCTAGGTGCACAGGCTTCAGTAGTTGCGGGACATGGGCTCAGTTTTTGTGTCCTGGGCTCTAGAGCACAGGCTCAATACCTGTGATGCATGGGCTAAGTTGCTCCTCTGCATGTGGCATCTTTCCAGACCAGGGATCAAACCGACATCTCCTGCACTGGCAGGTGGATTCTTTACCACTGAGTCACCAGGGAAGCCCCATAACAATTTTTTTTTTCATAACATTCTTTTTTAAAGAAATATTTGCTTATTTGGCTGTTCCAGAGCTTAGCTGTAGCATGCAGGATCTTTCAGTTGAGGCATATGGACTCTTAGTTGTAGCATGTGGGATCTAGTTTCCTTACCAGGGATTGAACCCTGGCCCCCTGCACTGGGAGCACAGAGTTTTAGCCACTGTACCACCAGAGAAGTCCCCAGAGACAATTCTGAAGTCCCCAGAGACATTCTGAAGGGATGGGTGCCATCCTTCAATGCTGTGTGTGCATCAAATTAGGGACCTTTATATAGTGCTGTGGGCTTTCCAGGTGGTGCTAGTGGTAAAGAACCTGCCTGCTAACACAGGAGACTTAAGAGATGTGAGTTCAATCCCCGGGTTGGGAAGATCGTCTGGAAGAGGGCATGACAACCCACTCCAGTATTCTCGCCTGGAGAATCCTATAAACAGAGGAACCTGGGGGGCTACAGTCCATAGGGTCGCAAAGAGTCGGACACAACTGAAGCAACTTAGTACACACGTTTGCATGTAGTGCTGTGTCTTTATTAGGAAGAAGACAGATGTCCTGAAACCAAGGAATAGAAGCAGGAGTGGTCCCACTTATAATCATTCCCAATGACCTTCTGGGGATTGTGCATTTTCTGTCTTCACAACAGTAGGTTCTGCAGGATTAAAGGCCCTGGTCCACTGCACCACGAACTACAGCTCCTACCAGGGCACCAGAGACTTGTGTCCAGAGACTAGCGGGTGAGGAGTCACAATATTGGCAGGAGTCACTGACCCTTCAGCAGAAAGAGATGGTGTTCCTTTTACCCAGTGGGGTCAGGGAGGAAACACATAGAATCCAAGAGATCTATGTGGGTGCCTCTTGGTACTCCCTTGCCCCACTGTAACTGTGACTAGACACATGAAACCATCCTGGCTTGAGAAAGGTATGATTACTAAGGGCTCAGAATCCTAAGGACTGTAGGTTTAGTCACACCACTAAGCAGCTCTGAGGTGATAATTGAGGGTGGGGCAAATTCAGAATGGATAAGTAGAGGAGGGAGAAAATAAATACTAGTTGTGGCCCCAGGATCAGTTGTAGCAATGAAGGTTGAACCTCCCCCAGTCAACCTTTCTCTTCTGAGTTCCCTCTCAGAAAGAGAACTGTGGAAGGTATGTTCCCCAATCCTGCAAGGAGAAGTAAATGTGTGAAATAACGCGTAGACTGTGGAAGCCATAAAAACGCTCTTCTGGGATCTCTGTGATCCGAGAAGATTACACTGTGAGGGCATTCTTTATTAACCATCTTGACTACTGTGCTCTAAAATCCATCCCCATGTTCACTCAAAGGCCATGATTTCCACAGGTTGCTCTTCTGACTGAGTGTAAAAGAGATACTAAGGCAGACCTGATCCCAGGAGATGCAGGACCTTTCTGATGGGTGACCGGTTTTGCCTGACATTCTTAGAATTGAATGGCAGTCTAAGACCCTTCCACTCAATCTTCCTTCTTTTCCTTTCTTCTTCTCCAGTATAGAGTTCTGATGGCTCTCATGTGCGTGCGAGCATGCTGAGTCGCTTCAGCTGTGTCTGACTCTGTGTGACCCTATGGACTATAGCCCACCAGGCTCTCTGTCCACAGGATTCTCCAGGCAAGAATACTGGAGTGGCCTTCATGCCCTCCTCCAGGGGATCTTCCTGACCCAGGGATCGAACCCACATCTCCTGAATTGCAGATGGATTCTTTACCACTGCGCCACCGGGGGAGACCTGATAGCTCGCACGGTCTTCCCCTAGTTCATAGTTTCCTCTCTGTGTTCCCTATAAAGCTTAACTTCTAATAAAGTTCTCACACATCTAATCCTTCTCGACTAATACACATGCCAAATGTCCATCAAAGGGAGAATGGATAAAGAAAAATGGACATGTGGTACATTTGTATAATGGAATACTACTCAGGATTAAAACAGATCAAATTGCGGATATGTGGGAATAACAGAGATGACTCTTAAAAACATGCTTAGCGAAAAAAGCCAGACAAAGGAATTCATACTATAGGATTCTACTTGAATAATGTGTGTCTCTGAGGCAGTGGGTGGGGGGCAGGCAGGAATTCATATTGACTGAAAAGGGATACAAAGGAACTTTATGGAATGGCAGAAATATTCTATATTTTGATGTGCGTGATGGCCTCATAGGTATGTACATATGTAGAGAGTCAATAAGCTGTACATTTAGAGGTTGTACATTTTAATGCATGTAAATTATATCTCAAGAAATACTGAAAAATTATAAAGAGGATTTATTGACTCATGTAACTGGATGTCGATAGACATAGAGGGCATTAGATAGGTTTGATTCAGCTGTTCAAGAATGCCATCAGTAATCTAGTTGTTTTCTATGTTTCCCATAAGCCTTCTGGTGTATCACCTTCAAGTGAAGCCTGGCTTACCCTTGTATTCATCGCATGCTATCAGCAATGTCCTTTTCTATGTCAGAGCACTCAGAGTTACTCCCACAAGCTCTGTTAAGAGAGTGAGAACATTTCTTTCCTGGAAGTTGCCAGCACACCACATCTCGTTGGCCTAGTGGGTTATGCCCATTCCCGAACCAATCCCCAGTGTAAGGGAAATGCCATACATTGACTGACTTACAATTGCCTATCCCTGAACGAATCACTTTAGAATGGGGTGTGGGATTACTGCAATCCATCAGACAAGTTGGGGCTTACCCGTGGAGCTAAATCCCTCTAATTTTATGGTTTTTCTTTACTGAAAGAAATATGGCAGAGTTGGGTAATAGGGCCAATCAATTCAATTTTTAAAATAATTTTATTTATTTATTTATATTTATTTTTGGCTGTGCTGGGTCTTCGTTGCTTTGCAACAGGCTTTTTCTAATTGTGGCTAGCAGGGGCTACTCTCTAGTTGTGATGCATGGGCTTCTCATTGTGATGGCTTCTCTTGTTGTGGAGCACAGGCACACGGGCTTCAGTAGTTGTGGCACATGGACCTAGCTGCTCCGCCACATGTGGAATCTTCCTAGACCAGAGATCAAACCTGTGTCCCCTGCATTGGCAGGCAGATTCCTATCCACTGTGCCACCAGCGAAGTCCTCAATATTGTTTTAATCATGATTTTCCTTTCATTTCTCAAATATCTTTCCCTATCCCCAATTTATCAGTATTTCATATATATTCAAAGTTAGTATTTGCTTTACTGGTAGCTCAGCTGGTAAAGAATCTGCCTGCAAGGAAGGAGACCCCGGTTCGATTCCTGGGTCAGAAAGATTGACTGGAGAAGGGATAGGCTACCCACTCCAGTATTCTTGGGCTTCCCTGGTGGTTCAGCTGGTAAAGAATCTGCCTGCAATGTGGGAGACCTGGGTTCGATCCCTGGCTTGGGAAGGGAAAGGCTACCCACTCCAGTATTCTGGCCTGGAGAATTCCATGGACTGTATAGTCCACGGGGTCACAAAGAGTCAGACACAACTGAGTGACTTTCACTTCTACTTTCAAAGTTAGCATTATCGAGCATAGGTGTCTGTCATTACATTTTGAGACTGAAACCAGAATACAGTCCATTATCATATAAATTACTCTGGATTGCATACAGTTTATTTCCCAAATGATGCCTAAATCCCCATTTCTGAGCCTGACTCTATCCCTCACCTATGATTTTTGTTCCATTCCTAAAGGGTTGAGGATGTTCCACAAATGCAATTTTGAAGATTTGTTTTTAAGATTGGCTCAAAATTTTCCTGACATTAAAAGAGCTGTCATAAAATGTCATGTATTCTTCCTGGTCATTGATTTTGGTATTTGTGTTTTCACCCTGGACATTGCAATGGTATAAAAGAAATATCTTTAGACTTCGGTCTCTTTGAAATGGGTCAATTCTCTCACCAGAGGAGAAGAGATAAAACAGGGTAATACAGGCCTAGGGTCACTACCCAAATTGTTCCTTGGTGAGAATTTGAAAGGCACCCAAATTGCAACCCTTTAGGTGCAGGGCTGGGTGAATGGAGTGCAGGCTAGAATTCAGCCTTGATGTCTAGATGTTGTGTGTCCTCTACAGGGTTTTACTACCTCCTTCTCACATGTTGCCATAGCCTTCTAACTTATCCTCTGCCTCCATTTCTCCTTCCCATTGATCCCACAGACATTTGTCTGATTAATCTTCCCCAAACAGGCCTTTTCTTCATGCTACTCTCCTGCTCAAAACACCTTCCCGGCTTCCCTCTGCCAAGCTAAGAGAACTCAGATTCCTTAAGTTAGCAGTCTAAAGCTTTCCCCAATGTTTCTCAAGTCTCTTTAATGTTTCTCAAAGATTGGAACACACAATCTTTGTGTTCCAATTAATCTTCAGTACTTGCTATTCCCAGCCACGTTTTACATATATCCCAAAATCTTATATGCCATGTTTTTACCATCTGTATTTATATATTTATATGCTTATTTTTTTTATGTCTGTTTCCTAAACTAGACAGATTATAAGCCCCACATTGTATGTTGACTTTTGTATTTAAAGTGTTAGAACAATAACACTAACATTAACAAACTGGTATTATTTTAATCTGAACCAATGTTTAGGCTAATCTTGAAAAGAGCTGGCAGATGTCAACAGTGACCTCATATAGCTCTCAGGGACACTGACCTCCATATTTACTCCACACAAACCACGGATAAACAAGACCTGATTTGGGGTCTCATTATTATTCCACCTGCTGATATTTCTAGTGTGTTATGGTCTCTTTCTTACTACAAGTCACTGCTGCTTTTCCTTTTCATCTTTCTTCTTCTCCTTCACCTTCCTCCTGTTCTTACCCTCTTTTTCCTTCTTATTTCCTAAAGTTTAATTATTTAACTATAGCCTATGGAATAGTTCTCATGCTTTACTGAGAAATCTCATTGCTTGTTCCCTTCTAAGTTAATCAATCTGACAGCCCCCTTCAGGCCAAATTTGAGTCCTTATCCAGGAGAGAATATATGGTCTCTTTAATTCTATCCTTATAAATAAAATATTTTGGCTCTTGGGTGAGACAACTATGGTATAGAAAGGAAACTTCACTGGACTCAGAATTCAACAAGGTGGATTTGAGTTCTGGATCTGTCACTCACTTGCTAGTGACCTTGATTAAGACACAATATTTCTAAGCCTTTCTACAAAGGTAAATGGAAATAAAGATGCTAGTCAATTGGAGATGAATAACAGGGTTACCAAGCAGCAATTTAGGGCCCACATGGAATTAGAATAAAATTAATATTCCTGGTCAGCATCAATTTTCTTCAGGAATGCTTTATTTTCTAGCTGAAAACTATAAAACATTGTATCAGTTTTAAGTATCATCATTATTAGATGTTCTTTCCTCCTCCCTATAACCTCCTCTGTATCAATTCTAGGTTTCCCTGGTTCCAGCTCAGGGTCACATATGGTTTCTTTCATTCTTCTTTTCTTTTGGAAGGTTTTTTGTTTTTATTTTTTGGTTGTGCCTTTGTGGCATGTAAGATCATAGTTCCCCAATCAGGGATCGATCCCGCACCCTCTGTGTTGGAAGCATGGAATCTTAACCACTGCCAAGGAAATCCCAATTTCTTTTGTTCTTAATGTCCAGGCTATCTTAAGCAACCTAGTATCCTTCACTATTGGTTGTTGTTTAATTGCTAAGCATGTCCGACTCTTTTGTGACCCCATGGACTGTAGCCCATCAGGCTCCTTTGTCCATAGGCTTCCCCAGGCAAGAATACTGGAGTGGGCAGCCATTTCCTTCTCCAGGGAAATCTTGACCCAGGGATTGAACCCATGTCTCCTGCATTGGCAGGCTGATTGTTTACCACTGACGCACCTCCTCACAAATAGTAGCTTATTTATTTATATTTGTTTAAAAATGGCAAATATATCAGAAAACACAAAATGTAGTTTCATGAGCTATCAGGAAAAAAAAGTCACCCTGCTCCTGTAAGGTACAATGTCATTATATCATTATTTTTTAGAAACAATAGGGCAGAAGCAGTTTATTCAGAGAAATTTCTCTTTTCCTACTGTCATCTGAATTGAGGCCACTACAATTCATGACCAGATTATTGGAATAGGTACCTAAAAGGTTTCTATGTCTCTTTTTTCCCCCTTTGAATAGATTCACCACATCACAGCCAGACGATTCATTCATTCATGGAACATTTATTGAGGGTCTATTATGTGCTAAGTACAACGCACCCTGGGGCTCCCCTCACGGCTCAGATGGTAAAGAATCCGCCGACAATGCAGGAGACCTGGGTTCAATCCCTGGGTCGGGAAGATCCCCTGGGGAAGGGAATGGCTACCCACTCCAGTATTCTCACCTGGAGAATTCCATGGACAGAGGAGCCTGGTGGGCTACAGTCCATGGGATTGAAAAGAGTTGGACACAACGGAGCGAGTAACACACAAAGCATACTAACGAGGGGAGAGATGTGAAAAACATAGGTTACATTCAGTGCTATCATGCTATATAGATGTCTAACAACCTTCACTATCTTGGTTCCCCGTTGCCCATACTATATACTTAACTTCATGTTCCTTAACCTGGCATTTAATATTACCCATAATTTGGCTTTAAAAGGTATTTCTAATCTTTATTTCCCATTTTTATATACAAATATTTAACTGTTCCATGAATGTTCTGTACTTTTCAGCTTTTGGGCTTTTGCTGAAGTTATTCAACATAATTGAAATTCCTTACCTAAGCTTTTGGGCATATTTGAATCCTATTCATTTTCCAAGACCTAGATGAAATAAGACTACAGTAGAGCACCCTCTCACAAGTTTTACCCAAACTGATCTTTCTTCTGATTCCCCAATTAATCAGTGCTTCTTCAAATCACCTGACAATCTTCTGAAGCTATTACTTTTTTTGTATCATTACAGTCTTTTACTGTTAGTTAACTTTGCACATGTTTTTATCGTATCTCACTAACTTGATGTTAAGCTGCCAGAGATGAGATTGTTTCTTGTTTAATGATATTTTGGAAAAGATCTATCAATCACTAGGGTCACAAAATAAATATGAGTAATAATAAAATAGTTCTTTTAAAAAAATTGGCAAGGAACACTCATATAAATGCAAAGATACATTATATTTATGAAAACAGTTATAGTTGACCCCAAATTAATCTATAAATTTAATGTAATTCCAAGAAGAATTCCTGAAGGAATTTTGGAAACAGAGTAGATTATAAGATTTATATAGAAGGTTTAAAAAGTACACAGAGAGCTAAGAAAAACTTGGAAAACAAAAACAAAGAAGGAAAATTCATCTTACCCATCATCTAAATATTTACAAATTCAATTACATATTACCAAATTTAATTGGTAACTAAACAATATGCACTGGAAGAAGAAAGTTACCAATGTGATAGTAGGCAGCTGTGATACCATTTAATTAAATGAAATATACACAAAACAATGTTACATACGCACACACACATAATTTAAAAATGGACTCCAAACTCAAGTTGTACTTGCTCTTGGGGATGCTATATGGAGGCAGTTAAAGTGGATTTCTGCTATATTAAGTAATAATTATTAATTCTGAGTGGTGAATTTATGGGTATAGATTATGCTATTCTTTGTACTTTTCTATAAATTTTGATGTCCTCCAGATAAGGAAAAACACCTAGTTAAATCAAACTTGTAAGAAAGAAACTTGACTCTTAATAAATGTTTAAGTAACATGTCTTCTTATGTCCCAACCTCTATTAACCATATTTTCCAACTGTTGAGTAAATTGGATATTTACTCAAACATATTCATTGATTCAGAAAGCAAATTTTTTTTTGAGCAGCATGCTGAAGAAGACTCTTGAGAATCCCTTGGACTGCAAGGAAATCAAACCAGTCAATCCTAAAGGATATCAACCCTGAATTTTCATTGGAAGGACTGATACTGAAGTTGAAACTCCAATATTTTGGCCACTTGATGCAAAGAGCCAACTCACTGGAAAAGACCCTGATGCGGGAAAGACTGAAGGCAAAAGGTGAAGGGGTCGGCAGAGGATGAGATGGTTAGCTAGCATCTCTGATTCATTGGACATGAATTTGAGCGAACTCCAGGAGATAGTGAAGGGCAGGGGAGCCTGGTGTGCTGCAGTCGATGGGGTCGCAGAGTCTTATGTGACTTTATCGACTGATCAACAACAATAATATATGTAGCATTACAGTGAGTGTTAGAGATAGGCCTTTACATAGAAATATTTCCTGCTCTTACATTAGCTCATAATCTAGTTAGGGAGAAAGGCATTAAAGGAATACTCACCCTCAAAATAAACTCTGATAAGTTCTAGGAAGGAAAAGAATGGGTGCCATGAAAGTCTGTAATTGTGGTACCAGATTTAAGGGGGTTGAGGGATTATGCTGGGCTTCCCTGGTAGCTCAGCTGGTAAAGAATCTGCCTGCTATGCAGGAGACTTGGATTTGATCCCTGGGTTGGGAAGATCCCCTGGAGGAGGATGGCATGGCAACCCACTCTAGTATTCTTGCCTGAGAATTCCCATGGACAGAGGAGCCTGGGGGGCTACAGTCCCTGGGGTCACAAAGAGTCGGACACGACTGAGCAACCAAGCACAGCACAGCACAGCAAGGGATTATGCTGGCGTCCACGGTAGCTCAACAGTAAAGAATCCCCCTGCTAATGCAGAATCCCAGGGTCAGCAAGACCCCCTGGAGAAGGAAATGGCAATCCACTCCAGTATTCTTGTGTGGGAAATCTCATGGACAGAGGAGCCTGGCAGGCTACAGTCCATGGGGTGGCAAAGAGTCGGACATGATTTAGTGATTAAACAACAAGGGTTTATGCTACTTCACAATAATTCATTTAGATATTTGCAGATATAAATCCATTTACAGATATAAACATGTTATCTACTACATCGAATAAACACTAGATTTGAATTACTTCTAGTAAATTTTATGTGTAGGTTATCATTTATCATTACTACCTCCCTTTTACAAATAACATGATTAGCATCATACAAGTAGCAAGTGTGATTTATACTGTAATTCTGTAATTCTATAGCTATACTTTTTAAATTCTGAAGTGAAGTGAAAATCGCTCAGTTGTGTCTGACTCTTTGCAACCCCATGGACTATACAGTCCATGGAATTCTCTAGGCCAGAAGGACAGCGTAGCCTTCCCCTTCTCCAGCAGATCTTCCCAACCCGGGGATCAAACCCAGATCTCCCGAATTGCAGGCAGAATCTTTACCAGCTGAGCCACAAGGGAAGCCCCTTTAAATTCTGAGATTATAGCAAAATCAAACTACTTTGGCCCCTGTCCATCTCCAGTCATTTACTCTTTTCTAATCCTTATTTTATACTACACTCTAGAACTCATTCATTTTGGAGGGAGAACACAATTGAAGGAACTCTCAGTACAGTTTTTGGAACATTTTAATGTTTTAGAGATTAATTTGTCTGCAACCTGAAATAAGTTTTCTTGACTGACCAACATACCGTCACTTACAACTCAGTATTGTTTATGGAGGAGTTAGTGGTAAAGTTGCTGTGTCAGAGTATAAATTATAAAGAAGAAAACAGACATGATCTTTGCTCTCATGGAGGGCACAGGCAGTTGGACATCACAGTTCAGTTCAGTGGCTCAGTCATGTCTGACTCTTTGCGACCCCATGGACTACAGCACGCCAGGCTTCCCTGTCCATCACCAACTCCCTGAGCTTACTCAAACTCATGTCCATCCAGTCGGTGATGCCATCCAACCATCTCATCCTCTGTCGTCCCTCTTCCCTCTTGCCTTCAATCTTTCCCAGCACCAGGATCTTTTCAAATGAGGCAGATCTCTCCAGGTGGCCAAAGTATTGGAGTTTCAGCTTTAGCATCAGTCCTTCCAGTGAATATTCAGGACTGATTTCCTTCAGGATGGACTGGTTGGATCTCCTTGCAGTCCAAGGGACTCTCAAGAATCTCCTCCAACACCACAGTTCAAAAGCATCAATTCTTCGGCGCTCAGCTTTCTTTATAGTCCAACTCTCACACCCATACATGACTACTAGAAAAACGATAGCTTTGACTTGACGGACCATTACACAAATATATAAAAATATGTGTGTTACTTGTTATAATTAATATGAATGTGCAGAAGACTGAGCCAAGTGAGGAATATGTAAAGCCCTAATTGAGACTGGACTCAGGTGATTAGAGAATTGTACTAAAAACCGCACGAAAGTGTTTTGTTCCCTAGGATGCAAGGTTCTAAAACCCTTCAAAACCCACGGAGGCTGTAGCTGCCGTGGCGGTGAGATCTTGGCGCCCCATTGTCCAGTCAGGGGCTGGCGCGACTTTGCCTGGCTCTGGAGGGGACCGCTGACTATTCTACATTGCTGTGGTATGAGGCGAGTTTTCAGCAATGGAACTTTCCGATTTTTTCCCCCTAGCGTCTTCCTAGCGTCTTTCTGCCAGATCATTCGCTCCTCTGTGGCCGTCGCCCGTCTGGTCCATCTACCAGAGGACCCTTGATTTTGAGTTCTCTTTCTCCGCCCCGCAAGCCTAACACTTTGCTTGCGGCTTCGCGCAATACTCGCTCCGGGCCGTTGCACTTGGCCGCACAGTCCACTCCTTTCCCTCCAGGCTGCAGGTGGGCCGGAGGCGCGCGGGCTGGCGAGGGTGCCGGGCGCTCCTCGTCCCTGGGTGTCCCCTAGGTGGAAGTCGGCCCGGCGCGAGCGCTCGGTGCGCGTTCTGGGCCGTCTGCGCCTGGCGCGCGCCGCCAGCCCGCGCTCGCTCCCGTCCCTCCTCGCGCTCGCGGCGGCCCGGACAGCGCGCGCCGCCTCCCGCTCGTCCTCAGGCCGCCCCTGCCGGCCCTCGCGGCGCGCGCACCGTACCGGCCCAGGCTCCCCACTCGGGCCGGCCGGCTCGCGGGTTTGCTCGCCCCGCCCCCCAGTGCCGCAGCTGGGCGCTTGCGCGGGGCGCGTGGCCGTGGCCGGGGTCTCCGCCGCAGCCGGTGCCGCCGCCGCCGCCTCAGTCAGTCAGTCAGTCCCCAGCAATGGCGGAAGGAGGTGAGCGAGAGGAACTGCTCTCGCCGTCGCCGGTCTCTCCGGCCAAGCGCCTGTGCTCTTGGCCCAGTCCGCAGGCTCACCACCCTCGCGGTTCGCCCGGGGCGGCCGGCGGCGGGGTGGGGGGCGTCGGCGGCAGCTGCCTATCCCCGGGGGCCCGCCCCCACCTGCAGCCCGAGTCCTTGCTGGACTGCGCCGCCAAGACGGTAGCAGAAAAGTGGGCGTACGAACGGGTGGAGGAGCGCTTTGAGCGGATCCCGGAGCCCGTGCAGCGCCGCATCGTCTACTGGTCCTTCCCGCGGAATGAGCGGGAGATCTGCATGTACTCCAGCTTCCAGTACCGCGGCGGCCCTGGCGCCGGCGCGGCTGGCGGCGCCGCGGGGGCTTCGCCGGCCGAGGAGGGGCCGCCGCCACCCCCCGGGGCCGCCGCTCCGGCCGGCTCCGCCCCCGGGGCCGCCGTGGCGGGGGCGTCCCCCGGACTGGGCTCTGGGGCTGGAGTGGCCGGCGGCGTTGGCGGCGAGGGGCTCCCGTTCCGCCGGGGCATCCGTCTGCTGGACAGCGGCTCCGTGGAGAATGTGCTGCAAGTCGGTAGGTGCTCGCTCGGCTTCTCTCCGGTCCCCGGCCTCCTCTTCCGCAGGTGCCTTCTCTTTGCACAAGCCCTGAGCCAGGACCCCGGCTTTTTGCCCAACTCCCTATCCTCTGCCAAAGGACAAACTAGTCACATAAAAAACTTTTCTCAACATTTCGTCAGGTCCACTGCTGCTCTTTCCCCCACTACCCCCATTTCTTTTTGTTTGAAGAGCGAATAGATCTCTTTTTTATTCTTCGTTCTGCACCCCACGCCAAAGCAAAAAGGATGGGGGAAGTATGGCTTTCTGGACGTAATCATTTCTGAATGCGTTTTTCTAATTTAAGTTTAGAGAGGAGCGAACTGTTAGTGAATCTGGAGCAAGCGGTCTTACAGGGAACGTTTGAGGGACAGGCTGTCAAAGGCAATCTAGTCTTTGCAGATTGAAGCTGAGTATAATTAACTTTAAAAATGGGGAAAAAGCCTCAGCAAAATACTGTGCATTTCAGACAGTTTTAATTATCTGCTTTAATGTTTTTTTCCCCTGGACCAGTGATACTTGGGAATCTAGGCTGTGGACTTAACAATACCCGAAGATGGAAATGTGACAGCTTCTTCTCCACACCCCCACCCAAGGAAAAAAAAAAAAGGCACAATCTGGAGTGGGGGTGGGGTCTGTCTTCCTTGTCAGACTGGGGTAAATCAAAAGCTGGTCACGTTGGGTTTTTCAAATTAACAAGTCTTCATATTTGCTTTTGTTTTATCTTTTTGTTTGTGGGGAAATGAAAAGGATTTCTTTTTCTTTTATTGCTCCAGAGCTTCTAGTCAGTTTGTTCATCTTATTAAATATACAAATTCAGTAGTCCTGATTTGTGGAATGGATAGGGAGAAACGGGAAAAAATGACATTGTTTAACATTGACTTGCTATGTGGGGACATTTAAGCACTGATTTTTTTTTTCTACTTGGACTATTGTAGCACTTTGGAAGTACACATTATCTTTATGCCTTTTATTATACAGTATATGCTCATATTTACTGAAAAAATATTGATTTTTGAAAGGAGTTGGAGAGAGGCTGTTTTTAGAATTAAACAGACCCAGGAACACACATAAACAGGAAGCCCAAACATCTAGCTCTCTTCTCCCCAGGTGAAACTGACATATTTGAAATTTTTTTTTTCTTCATTTGAAGAGTAGCACATTGTGGTGTTTCATATAAAGCAACCTACTTTTGATTATTGAGAATCACTGAATCCTGTTTCTTTTTAAAGCAACATATACCACAATTTGTTTTGCAAATGTGAAGTGTAGATTTATCTAAGTTTATCCTGTGTCAGAATACAGAAACAGTAGATTGAGAAAGTTTTGTTTATTTGAGGATATTCCTTTGTGTGTTTCTGTACATATTTGTAATAATGAATTGAATAACAGGTAATTAAGGTGTGCAGCTTTAATTCTGAAAACATGAAAATGAATATAGGCATTTCTTTATTCATCTGTAGATCATACTCTTTTTATGAGTTTACATCAATTTTTAAGTTTCTTGTTTAAATATTTTGAATTGAAAAGTTTCAATTTAAGTAGTCATTTTATAGTGAGAGATACTGTATTTGAAAGAATTTTCAAACTTTGAAGGGGCAATTGAGAGAGAAGAGTTTTAAGGAAGTATGTATTTTGAAAGTGACTATAATGTCAAGTTCTAAATGAAATCAGATGTTGTGAGTGATCCAGGTCATGTTTAAATCAGATCTTTTTCTTCTACAGTATGAGAGTTGGCATGCTTCTTAGGATGATGAGCTCTTGTATGATAGTTTTAGGGACTGGAGAAATAATATATTTAAGCATATTTTCTGATTCTTACATTGGATTTCATAGATGAAGGTAGGATATGAATTAATCATTTTTAAGTAATGCTGTTTGAGAAACATGAGTTGTGTAATCTTTATTTTTCTGATTTTAATTTATGCTAGTGAGGGTGAAAGAGAATATTCCATTCTTTATCATTCTGAGTTTTGTATCTTGGCATGAACCACTGTTAATTTTTTTAGCTGCATCATGCATTGTCTTCCTCCACCAGAGATCAGACACGTGTGCCCTGTGTTGGGAGCACAGAGTTTTAACCACTGGACCACCAGGGAAGTCCTAAACCATCGTTTAGTATGTAAAGTTAGAGAACCATTCCTCACCTCTTAAACCTAAAATGTGAGAATGTGACGATCTAGATGATAGGTTTTATAAAAGTATTACCAAGAGATAAGCAAAAAAATGATTTGTATATAGCAAGACAGTAATCATGTTCTTCACTTTATAATTTCACTTCAAATTCAATATAGGGGCTTCGCTGGTGGATCAGTGGGAAAGAATCTGCCTGCCAGTGCAGGAGACATGGGTTCAGTCCCTGATCCTGGAAGGTACCACATGCCTTGGAGCAACTAAGCGCATGCGCCATAACTACTGAGCCTGTGCTCTAGAGCCTGAGAGCCGCAGCTACTGAGCCCATGTGTCCTAGAGCCTGTGCCCTGCAGCAAGAGATGCCATTGCAATGAGAAGTTCATGCTCCGCAAGTAGCGAGTAGCCCTCGCTCACCACAGCTGGAGAAGAGCCTGAGCAGCAAGGAATATCCAGCACAGCCAAAAATAGTAAATAAATAAAACTACTTAAAAAAACCCTCAATATAATTACTCAGTGCTACTATTAAAAATTCTTATTTATTTCCTTACTACATTCAAGCCATAGTTAAAACTTCAGAATTGGAAAGTTACTGAAGGCCGATGCTTTAGGAAGTAAGGGAAGTTAGGGTATTTCTTTTAAACATTCTTTTAAAGAAAAGATTCATAAAGGGATTTAAACAAGGTAAACATGAAGTATTTTAAATATTTTATTACTTAAATAAGTAAATTTAAAAATAAAGAAAACACAACATAAAAGAAAAAAATTGAAAGAAAATAAATTAAACAACAAAGACTTTGTACAAAGAGTATTTATATTCAGTGACTTCTGATTACTTTCCACATGGAATCTGGTAATGGGAAGTCATGGACTGGTTAAAACACAAATGCTCTGTAGAAAACATCTGATTTTGAATTAGAACTAAAAGTTTCCTAGCTTGATATAAAGAAATGGGAGGATTGTAGCTTGTTATGCTCAAAGGATACATTTCTTTTACAAGACAGTACTGAATCAGAGGTATTGCTCCTTTTAAAGGGGAAAATTATAAATTAGTCTTTTCATGGACATCTGTAAGTTTGAAGCTCTGTGAATAGACTTTTCTGTTCTCTCAGTATTATGAAGGTAATAGAGTTCAGATGTTTTAAGCATCTGCATTTTAACCTGTCTAAGGAGCCCATGGAAATAGTGGTGGTATAAACCTTGGGAAAATACTTACTCAGGAATCTGCAGATGGTATAAGAATGATACAACTATAATTTACTAATAATTTTAAGATGTTGACCCATCATCATATTTTAAATTCATGTCTCTGGTAGAACTTAAAGGAGGATTGTGTCTTCTCAGGGAAATCTGACTTGATTGATGGAAAAGAAGCATTGATAGTTTTTCTCTTGTATGCAGAAACATTATATTTATTTGAATATTTAGATTTTCAAAAATTGGATAAAGTCTTACAGGGTCCTTCAGTGTTGGTATATCTTAATTATACAAATGTTTATCCAGAAATTATCATAGATTCTGACAGTTGAGCCCCATAGTTTTAGCCTATACATTTTCTAATAAATGCATAATTTGTGTGTGGATAGTCTTCAAGACTACAGCCACAATCCTAAGTACTACTTTATGTGAAAGAAATGAAATGACAAAGTCAATAATAATAAAAAGATCCATTTCAAGAAGTTATTCATAGCTTACACATTAAGTAGTTAAGTTTATAATTATGAGCATGTATATATTATCAATAAACATATGTGTAATTTTTCTGTGGTACAGCTTTTGTGAAGTGCAGCAGTAATAAGTATTGCTGGTGTTGATTTCTACAGGTAATTTATTTTTAATCTATGTTATTTAGAGGAACAAAAGATAGCCTCACCTAAAAAGCTGTATAGCACTGTAAGTTAGAATAGATATAAAATCATAATAAAATTTCTACATGGGGAAAAATGACTTAATTTATATGTGAGATATTCCAGCAGGGAAAGCAGCTGCATACCTTTAAGGGATAAGTGGTAACATTTTTTAGAGTAGAAACTTACCAGGTTAAAATCACATTGCTCTTTTTCTTTCTTAAGCAATGAATTTTCTCCTTCCTCCTCCACCACAGTACCTCACACACATATCTTAATATTCAAGTGTTTGTTAATTTCCAAAATATACAAACAGCTCCTATAGTTTAATATGAAAAAAGCAAATGGTCTAATAAAAAAAAATAGGCAGAAGACCTAAATAAACATTTCTCCAAAGAAGACATGAAGATGGCCAACAGGCACATGAAAAGATGCTCAGTATTACTAATTATTAGAGAAATGCAGATCAAAACTACCATGAAATATCACCTTATACCAGTCAGAATGGCCATCATAAAAAAATCTATAAACAATAAGTGCTATAGAGGCTGTGAACAGAAATGGACTCTCTTACTCTGTTGGTGGAAATGTAAATTGGTTCAGCCTCTGTGGAGAAGAGTATGGAGGTTCCTTACAAAACTAAAAATAGATCTATCATATGATCCAGCAGTCTTACTCCTGGGCATCAATGTTCATAGCAGCACTATTTACAATTGCCAAGACATGGAAGCAACCTAAATGCCTAGTGAAAGATGAATAGATTAAGAAGATGTGGTACATATATTCAATGGAATATTACTCAGCCATAAAAAGTATGACATAGTATAATTTGCAGCAACACGGATGGACCTAGAGATTATCACACTAAATGAAGTTAGTCAAAGACAGATATCATATAACTTATACGTGGAATCTGGAAAGTGATACAAATGAATTATTTACAAAATGGAAATAGAGTCACAGACATAGAAAACAAACATGGTTACCAAAGGGGATAGTGGAAGTTGGGGGTGAGATAAGTTAGAAATTTGGGGTTAACCTGTATAGACTACTACATATAAAATAGGCAAACAATGAGTATCTTCTGTATAGCACAGGGGAACTATACTCAATATCTTGTAATAACCTATAATGGAAAAGAATTTGAAGAAGAATATATATATGTGTGTATGTAACTGAATCGCTTTGCTTTACACTTGAAACTAACATAACATTGTAAATTACACTGCAATAAAAAAGTCTGGTGAATAGTGAATGTTTAGAAGTTTAAAACAGACTTCTCAGTTAAGAGAGAGAGAGATGTGAATTTTTATAATGTGTGGTGCTAGAAGATAAAGGGAAAACTCCATACTTGTGGGTATAATAAGCTGATAGCAGTAAGTGGTAGGAGTGTTGCAACAGTGTGTATCTTTTATGTTGACTGACTGTTTAGTGTGAAGAATGGTGATGTATCAGTTTTTCTCCAAAACTTTAGATGAATTCTTATCGAAGGCAACCTTCTCAATGATAGAGCTTTAAAGATAATGAATAAACTAAAGGTAGTAGACTTTTAAAGGTTATTTTTATTTTAGGAATTAAAAATATATTACTAAAGTGTGAATACAACGTCTAAATTTTGAAGTGAAAGGACTAGAAATTTACTTAAGCCTGTGTGAAACAGTTTCATTGCACTTGTTTCAATAACAGCTATTAAAAATCAAGACATTAACAGTATCTTAGAGTTGATGGTTATATGGATATACATATGTATCTATCTACCTATCTGTATACATGTTAAAATGTATAGAACTATTCTCCAAGGGGTAAAAATTACTGTTATTTTAGAAAATAATTTTAAAAATAAAGACATTAATATTAGTAAGTAAACATACAAGAGAGATAGTGAAAATGCTGTATTAGTTTCCTATGGCTACTGTAACAAACTTCCACAAATTGGGTGGCTTAAAACAACAGAAATTTACTGTCTCTTAGTTCTGGAGGAGAGAAGTCTGAAATCAAGGTATCAGCAGAGTCATGCTCCCTCTGAAACTAGTAAGGAAATCCTTCCTGCCTCTTCCTAGCTTCTGGTGGCTTGCCAGGAGTCTTTGGCATTCCTTGACATACAACTGCATAACTCCAGTCTTTTTGTCACATGGCATTCTTCCTATGTGTCTGTATTTTCACATGACCATTTTAGAAGGACAGCAGTCATACTGGGTTAGGGGCCTACCCTGCTCCAGTGTAACCTCAGTTTAACTAATTACATGTGCAATGACCCTATTTCCAAATAAGGTCACATTCTGAGGTGCTGGAGGTTAGGACTTCAACATATCTGTATTGCTCAGTTGCTCAGTTGTGTCCGACTCTTGCAACCCTGTGGACTGTAGCTCACCAGGCTTCTCTGTCCGCGGAATTTTGCAGGCAAGAATACTGGAGTGGATTGCCATTTCCCCCCTCCAGGGGATCTTCCCAACCCAGGGATCGAACCTGCATCTCCTGCTTCTCCTGTACTGCAAATTCTTTACCTTCTGAGCCGTTGGGGAAGCCTGTCAATCTTGAGAGAACGCAATTCAACTCATAACAGCTTCTCATGCTTGTTTCTTGTTGCATAACATAGTTTCATGTGAATTTTAAACTTTTATATGTTGAAAATGGCTTAAATTAGATATCACCACATCTATTTTATTAGATAAGCATTATTTCAGTTTAACTGATTCGGTTTGCATGATTGATTATTTAATATTTTTAATACATGTGGAACTTTTTTGATAGATAAGTGGTCATTTAAAGGTTAAACCTGTCATCATTCTTTATAAAAAATGATGACTGTGCAATACAGCACTCAGGGCATACACGCATGGATGAACAGATTACTGTCAGATTTTTCTTCATGAATACCATTTATAACTCATTTATAGAAATAGGTAACCCTCAGTTGTCCAGAGCCTTTTCAGCATCTCCTTCAGTCAGATCACCAGTGGCTTGAGTGTTCTGCCAGTTCAGCACAATACACTGTACATGAAAGTATGAGACCTCATTGATAGTTTAAAGGCATAGAGATTGCAGTGCATGAGGTTTGTCATGGAGAAACAGGAGGGCAAGATGGAGATGCTGTTCAAGCTCATCCTGATGGGACATAAGAGCCTGAGCTGGAGGGCACCTTGTATGGACTTTCTCTGTTATATGCATAAGGAAGTTCTGCAGCTACTGACCTAGAGCAAGTGAGCAAACAGAACAGAATCCTAGGCCAGCTTGCAGAAAGAACCCTAGGAGAGCAGAGAAATAAGTACAGTTGGATATCTTGTAAGTCTTGTACGCTGACCTCAGTCTCTTTGCTGGGAGGGAGAGGTTTAAGGAGGCACTTTGTTTCTGAGATTAAGAATTCTACCACTCTGTCATGTCCTACTGATGCCCCTATCCCCTCACTGTACCTTCTTTTTCCTGCTAATTCCGTGCTAATGAATGTAGTTTCTGAGTTTACTTTGTATGATTCATTGTTGGGGCATTTGGAGGTACCAAGACCCTGGCAATTTTATGTGGCCTTTTGGACTGTCCTCTAAGAAGAAAGGGGCAGGCAGGAAGAAGTGGGGATCCCAGAATTAGTACAGGAGGAGGGGCTGCTAAGTTAGCTTACTGTTAGCAACAGCTTCCTATTTTAGGGATAAAGCATACACATGCATTAGAGCTGGGGTATAGACCATAGGCGGTGAAGAGAAAAATGGTCAGTCCTCTTTTGGGTCTAGAAGTCAGCTGCAATGTCAGTTACTTAGGGTGGTCAATTAGCTTTCTCGCTCTGCTTTCACTCTTCTTTTTGTCTCCTGCAATGATTGGTGATCACCCAATGGATAGAGGCACATTGTCGGAGATAACTAAGCCTGGTAACTGACTTGCAAAATAAATTAAGACCTGGGAGAGGTGCCATCCTTCTTTCCAGCTGGAGAGACCCCAACACCAAATAGTTCTGTAGGGAGCCTGATCGTCAACTTCCAGTTCCTCACAGAGTCAGCCCATGTCCCATTCTGAACTCCCACTGGATACGCTGCTTCTCTAAGCTGGGAGTTCTTGAGGAGTTGGCAGAAGTGGCTGGAGCTTACTCTCCTACTGGGACATCACTTGGGCTTTGATATCGACAGAGTGGCTGACAGTTATCTTCCAACTCAGACTGGCTGGGACAGGACAAGGGCTATGCTTGATCATGACCAGGCTTGCCTGCTCCCATCCAGGAATGCCCCTGCTCTGGACGTCTCATTTCTTTTTATTGGTTTATTTTTCAGTGCATCTTTAATTTGTACAGAAATAAAATAAATTAAAATGTAAACAAAAAAAGAAATAGGTAATCCTGAAAGCATGTGAACCATGTCTTAACTTTTTCCAAAGTGTTAGTTGCTCAGTTGTGTCCAACTCTTTGCAACCCCATGGACTGTAGCCTGCCAAACTCCCCTGTCCGTGGAATTCTCCAGACGAGAATACTGGAGTGGCAAATAGCCAAAGCAAGCTTGAGAAAGAAGAATGGAACTGGAGGAATCAACCTGACTGACTTCAGACTATACTACAAAGCTACAGTCATCAAGACAGCATGGTACTGGCACAAAGACAGAAATATAGATCAATGGAACAAAAGAGAAAGCCCAGAGATAAATCCACGCACCTATGGACACCTTATCTGTGACCAAGGAGGCAAGAATATACAGTGGAGAAAAGACAATCTCTTTAACAAGTGGTGCTGGGAAAACTGGTCAACCACTTGTAAAAGAATGAAACTAGAACACTTTCTAACACCATACACAAAAATAAACTAAAAATGGATTAAAGATCTAAATGTAAGACCAGAAACTATAAAACTCCTAGAGGAGAACATAGGCAAAACACTCTCTGACATAAATCACAGCAGGATCCTCTATGACCCACCCCCCAGAGCAATGGAAATAAAAGCAAAAATAAACAAATGGGACCTAATTAAACTTAAAAGCTTTTGCACAACAAAGGAAACTATAAGCAAGATGAAAAGACAGCTTTCAGAATGGGAGAAAATGATAGCAAATGAAGCAACTGACAAAGAATTAATCTCAAAAATATTCAAGCAGCTCATGTAGCTCAATACCAGAAAAAATAAATGACCCAATCAAAAAACTGGGCCAAAGAACTAAACAGACATTTCTCCAAAGAAGATATACAGATGGCTAACAAACACATGAAAAGATACTAAACATCACTCATTATCCGAGAAATGCAAATCAAAACCACAATGAGGTACCATCTCACGCTGGTCAGAATGGCTGCTATCAAAAAGTCTACAAACAAGAAATGGTGGAGAGGGTGCAGAGAAAAGGGAACCCTCTTACACTGTTGGTAGGAATGCAAACTAGTACAGCCACTATGGAGAACAGTGTGGAGATTTCTTAAAAAACTGGAAATAGAACTGCCATATGACCCTGCAATCCCACTGCTGGGCATACATACCAAGGAAACCAGAATTGAAAGAGACACGTGTACCCCAATGTTCATCGCAGCGTTGTTTGCAATAGCCAGGACATGGAAGCAACCTAGATGTCCATCAGCAGACGAATGGATAAGAAAGCCATGGTACATATATACAATGGAATATTACTCAGCTATTAAAAAGAACGCATTTGAATCAGTTCTAATGAGGTGGATGAAACTGGAGCCTATTATACAGAGTGAAGTAAGTCAGAAAGAAAAACACCAATACAGTATATTATTGCATATACATGGAATTTAGAAAGATGGTAATGATGACTCTGTATGCGAGACAGCAAAAGAGACACAGATACAAAGAAGAGACTTTTGGATTCTGTGGGAGAAGGTGAGGGCGGGATGATTTGAGAGAACAGCATTGAAACATGTATATTACCATTTTTGAAATAGATTGCCAGTCCAGGTTTGATGCATGAGACAGGGCACTCAGGGCTGGTGCACTGGGATGATCCTGAGGGATGGGATGGGGAGGGAGGTGGAGGGGTGTTCAGGATGGGGTACATATGTACACCCATGGCTGATTCATGTCAATGTATGGCAAAAACCACTACAATATTGTAAGTAATTAGCCTCCAATTAAAAAAAAAACTGGAGTGGGTAGCCATTCCCTTCTTGAGGGAATCTTCCTCACCCAGGGATCAAACCTGGGTCTCCTGCATTGCAGGTGGATCATTTCCATCTGAGCCACCAGGGAAGCTCAACTTTTTTCAAGCCCTAAGTTAATATGGTTTGGAATTGTGATAGTAGAAATATATTACAGTCCATTCCAGATTACTATTATGTAAATTTTCTACCGTGTGGTTTATATATAGGCTTATTTCTTCCCTCATATAGGCAGCATGCTTCTTGGCCACTTTTAACCTGTCTTGGAGCTGGTATACTGAAGAAGTCACACTCATTTTAATATTAGCTTTAGCATTATATTATCATATGATGAATTTCTCTGATACTTTTCATAACCCCGTATAGCCAACTGATTAATTTTTGGTTCTCAGTATTGAGAAAAATTGTTCTCCCTCTTAGAATATATAATGTGATATACCTTAAATTGGTACTCAGTAAATGCTTATTGAATGAATGAACAAGCTGTTATATAATTCAAAAATATTTAGACAGTATGAAAATCTCTCTCTATTGATTTGTATGTAATGGGAGCCTAGGAGATATACTGGCAAAATGTAATTTCTGCATGTTTTTTGATTTTGAAAACATTATATAAATTTAAAAATACCAATGAGGCTTATTAACTAGTTTCTGATTCTTTTCATTGGATATTTGGTCACTTGTTTTGTGTAAAGCTCAGTAAATAACTGTTTACTTACTCTGGGTGGAAATCATTCCAAAATACTTTGTGTTTTCCTACCTTAGACTACAAACCCAAGTTGGATACCAGAGCCTATGCTTCTAAGAACTACATTATGTTGCCATCTTTATGTAGGTGGGAGATTGTAAACTGAGTGAGTACTTGACCCTGATTCTCTGAAACCTAATATAGCTGATTTACTTTGTTGTACAGCAGAAACGAACACAACATTGTAAAACAATTATACTACAAAAAAATTAGTGAATTTTATTGAATGTAAATTTTGCCTCAGAAATTGGTTTTAGAGGAAAGAATGGTAGGTCCCAATCGTTGATTTCACATTAAAATCGCTGGGGAGATTTTAAAGAAAGTGCCAAGGACTCACCCTAAATTAATTAAAAATCTGTTGAGTATGAGGACTGATCCTCAGAATTTTTAAAGAGCTCCTAGATGTTTTATGTGCAGCCAGGGTTGAAAGACACTGTTCTAGAAAAATGATCACCTTTATTAGCATTTTCAGTGTTTTTAAACTTACTGTAGACAATCAAAATATTATGTAATATTTACTACACAATGCTTTGGACTCTGTCAACTTTTTTTTCTATTTCAGCCTGTTTTCTTCTGTCTATCTTTAGGTTTATTAATGGATCTCAAAGGAAATTATTCTCTTTTACTTAAAAAATGTGTGTCTGTGTTTTGAAAAGGTCCTATGCAAAAGTGTATAAATTCTTACCATCAAAAGACACTTGTATAAATGTAACACCAACATATAACTTTATTCATGTTTGTTCACTCCTTCACTCATTTGTAAAACTTACATTTAACATTCTGAAGTACTCAGTGCAAAATAGAACATAAATTCTGTATTTAAGGAGTGTGTAGTTTAGTATAGGATACATATTAAAATAGCATTTAGCACAATGTTCTCTAATAATAGAGGTAGTTACTGTTGAGGTAAAGAGTAGAAAGAGATTAACTAGAGAAATGGGTCTAGCTGGATAAATTAACTCTATTTTAATATAACTTCAATTATAGAAATATTAAAATTATGTTTAATAGTATAATAGAGATTGAAAACATTTTTTATTGCTTACTGGTTAGATTGACCCTTCATGAAGTTCTTTCTGTGTTAACATTTTTCTTCCCTATAGTTCTCTAGTTCATAGTGGACTCAAAGGGTTGACATTAGCAGGCAAGAAGATGACAGAAATATTGCCAGATTTTTTTTTTCCCTCAGTATAAATTTTACAGATTTCTGTCTTTAGAATAACTTTATTATATCTTCATAGGATCTTTTTAAAAAAAATTATTGCTTTTTTAAGGTACAAATATATGATAGAGCTAATCAGTAAAATAGATTTTGGTCTATCCATCCATTCATTAGCCTGCATTCTGTAATCAGGGGGAAAATGTATTATGCCTTTAAAAGCACTTGGAGATAATTGCATCTCTTCCCTACTGATTCATGGTCTTGTTGAATGGAAGCTGGTAGCATTAATACATTCAGGAAAAGTCATCCTGTTTTTATTTTGCTTAAATCTATCAATACCTGGTAAACTGACAGGACTGTCAAGAATCACCAACATACACTGATGTTAGTGGTATAAAAACCTTCTCCATGTTATGGTTTCCTCTTGTGAAGAAATAATTTTGCTGATCTTTTCTCTCATTCAGTATTACATTATTGTTTTTATTTTTAATTAAAGTACAGTTTATTTACAATTTTATATTAGTTTCAGGTATACAACATAGTGATTCAGTTTTCTATAGATTAAACTCTCAATATTATTGCACTGTTTACTGGTATGTATATTTGCATGTTCTATCATATATATTATCACATATATGTGGAGACCATACAGCAGGTAGCCTCAGAATTCTGGCTCCTCACTACGTCTCAGTTTCCCCAACCGTGGTGGTGGTGGTACATGCTCAATCTTGTCCGACTCTTTGTGGCCTCATGGACTGTAGCCCGTTAGGCTCTTCTGTCCTTGGGATTTCCTCAACGAGAATACTGGAGTGGGTTGCCATTTCCTCCTCTAGGACCAACAGTTGTTTTGAGGATAAATCAATATGTTAGGTATTTAGAACAGAGCCTAACTCCTATTAGGTATTATGAAAATGTTCATTCACTATTATTATTGTACCAAAATTGTTGAGGTATTCCATGTTTGTTACCTTTCCTTTAACTTTCGTGCCACCTCTGAAGCCTTTTCAATCTGACTTCTGCTTTCAGTCACTATGTTAAAATTGATCTCTTAAAGGTTACCAGTGACCTCATGATTGCCAGACATAGTATCCTTTTCTCAGTCCTCATCCTTTATAACCTCTATATAGAATTTTCTATAGTCTTTTAAAATACTTTTTCCTAGATTTTTGTTTTACTTCATCATTCTGGTTTTTCTTTCTACCTTTCTTCTTTATTCTCTTACTCCACAAAAGTAGGATTACCATCTTGCCCCAAGTTTTCTAATTAACCAATCTTGTTTATTTCTGTATCTTCAATGACTATTTTGTGAACATAAGTTAGAAAACTGGGCACCGAAGAATTGATACTTTTGAATTGTGGTGCTGGAGAAGACTCTGGACAGTCCCTTGGACTGCAAGGAGATCAAACCTGTTAGTCCTAAAGGAAATCAATCCTGAATACCATTGGAAGGGATGATGCTGAAACTGAAGCTTCAGTAGTTTGGTTAACTGATGCGAAGAGCCAACTCATTGCAAAAGACCCTGATGCTGGGAAGGATTGAAGGCAAAAGGAGAAGAGAGCAGCAGAAGATAAGATGGTTAGATAGCATCACTGACTCAGTGGACATGAATTTGAGCAAACTCCAGGAGGACAGAGGAGCCACGGGGTCTCAGAGTCAGACATGATTTATCGATTGAATAACAAGTTAGTGTCATATAATGTAGTGGTCTCAAATGAAATCTTAGATGATATTCCAGTTTTTGCAGCAGGAAAATTTGAGCTGTTTTGGGACTGGGACAGGGCCCAGAACTCAGTTTGGCCAGCTTTTTCCTTTTGATCCCTGAAACACTTCCAAATAATCTTGGGATTTGTAGTCAGGAGATCTGCCTGAGATTTCTCATCTGTAAAAGTATCAGAATTTTTGTGAGATTCTAAATAAACTCATATACATGAAAATACTTTATTACAAATAATTTGACTATTAAGTCTATATCATTGTTTCTCCCTCTTGAATTCAAGATCAGGTTGTATATTTGCCCACTAGATATTTCTACATGGATACCCTACTAGCCACTCAAAATCAACGTGTCTGATAAGGGATTAATGTCCAGAATATATAAAGAACTCCTACAACTCATCAACAAAAAGCAAACAACCTGATTGAAAAATGGGCAAAGGACTTGAACAAACACTTCTTCAGAGAAGGTATGCAAATGACCAATAAGCACATAAAAAGATGCTCAGCATCACTGATCATTAGGAAAATGTGAAAACCACAATGGGCCATCACTTTATATCCATTAGGATGCGTATTATAAAGAGAAAAAAAATAACAAGTGTTGGTGATGATATGGAGAAATTGGAAACTTGTGCATCACTAGTGGGAATATAAAATGGTACAGCTTCTGTGGAAAATGATATGGTAGTTCTTCAGAAAACTAGACATAAAATTATTGGATCTAGCAGTTCCACTTCTGGGTATATAACCAAAATAATTGAAAGAAGGAACTCTAACGGATGTTTGTACACCCCCTTATGGCAGCAGTAGTCACAACTGGCAAAAGGTACAAGCAACCTAGTTGTCCAACAACAGATGAATGGGTAAACAAAATTTGGTATAAACATACAGCTTGCTATTATCCAGCCTTGACAAGGAAGAAAATTCTGATGAATGCTACACGGATGAACCTTGAAGATACTGTTGTTCATTTGCTAAGTCATGTCTGACTCTTTGCAACCCCATGGATTGCAGCATGCCAGACTTCTCTGACCTTCACTATCTCCTGGAGTTTCCTCAAACTCTGGTCCCTTGAGTTGGTGATGCCATCCTACCATCTCATCCTCTGTCACCCCTTCTCCTTTGCCTTCAGTCTTTCCCAGCATCAGGGTCTTTTCCAATGAGTTGGATCTTCACATCAGATGTCCAAAGTATTGGAGCTTCAGCTTCAGCATTCCTTACCATCTGAGCTACCAGGGTAGCCCCTGAAGACATTATCCTAAGTGAAATAAGCCAGACACAATAGGGCAAAATTATATGATTTCACTTACATAAGCTACCTAAAATAGGCAAATTCATAGAGATAGAAAGTAAAAGAAGTTATGAGAGGCTGGGGGTAGAGGGGAGAGGGGAATGGAAAGTTTTATTTATTTATTTATTGAAGGATAATTGCTTTACAGAATTTTGTTGTTTTCTGTCAGACCTCAACATGAATAGGTGTACTTATATCCCCCGCCTTTTGAACCTCCCCCATTCCTTCCCCATCCCACCCCTCTAGGTTGATACAGAGCCCCTGTTTTGAGTTTCCTGAGTCATACAGCAAATTCCCGTTGGCTACCTATTTTACATACGGTAATGTAAGTTTCCGTGTTACTCTTTCCATACATCTTACCCTCTCCTCCCCTCTCCCCATGTCCCTAAGTGTATTCTCTATGTCTGTTTCTCCATTGCTGCCCTGTAAGTAAATTCTTCAGTATCATTTTCTAGATTCCATATATGTGCGTTAGAATACAGTATTTATTTGACTCACTTCATTCTGTATAATAAGTTCTAGGTTCATCCACCTCATCTGAACTGACTCAAATGTGTTCCTTTTTATGGCCAAGTAATATTCCATCGTGTATGTGTACCACAACTTCTTTATCCATTCATCTGTCAATGGACATCTAGGTTGCTTCCATGTTCTAGCTATTGTAAATAGTGCTGCGGTGAACAATGGGATACATATGTCTTTTTCAACCCTGGTTTCCTCAGGGTATATGCCTAGGAGTGGGATTGCTGGGTCATATGGTGGTTTTATTCCTAGTTTTGTAAGGAATTTCCATACTGTCTTCCATAGTGGCTATATCAATTTACATTCCCACCAACAGTGCAAGAGTGTTCCGTTTTCTCCACACTCTCCAGCATTTATTGTTTGTAGACTTTTTGATGATGGCCATTCTGATGAGTGTGAGGTGATACCTCATTGTGGTTTTGATTTGCAATTCTCTAATAATGAGCGATGTTGAGCATCTTTTCATGTGTTTGTTAGCCATCTGTATGTCTTCTTTGGAGAAATGTCTGTTTAGGTCTTTTCCCCACTTTTTGATTGGGTTTTGTTTTTCTAGCATTGAGTTGTATGAGCTGTTTGTATGTTTTGGAAACTAATCCTTTGTCAGTTGTTTCATTTGCTATTATTTTCTCCCATTCTGAAGGCTGCCTTTTCACCTTGCTTATAGTTTCCTTTGCTGTGCAAAAGCTCTTAAGTTTATCAGGTCCCACTTGTTTACTTTTGTTTTTATTTCCATTATTCTAGGAGATGGGTCATAGAGGATCTTGCATTGATTTATGTCATCTAGTGTTCTGTCTATGTTTTCCTCTAAGAGTTTTATGGTTTCTGGTCTTACATTTAGGTGTTTAATCCATTTTGAGTTTATCTTTGTGTGTGGTGTTAGGAAGTGTTCTAATTTCATTCTTTTACGTGTAGCTGCCCAGTTTTCCTGGCACCATTTATTGAAGAGGCTGTCTTTGCCCCATTTTATATTCCTGCCTCCTTTGTCAAAAATAAGGTACCCATAGGTGCATGGGTTTATTTCTGGGCTTTCTATCTTGTTCCATTGATCTATATTTCTGTTTTTGTGCCAGTACCATACTGTCTTGATGACTGTAGCTTTGTAGTACAATCTGAAGTCAGGAAGGTTGTTTCCTCCAGTTCCATTCTTCTTTCTCAAGACTGCTTTGGCCATTCAGGGTCTTTGTGTTTCCATATGAATTGTGAAATTTTTTGTTCTAGTTCTGTGGAAAATGCCATTGGTAATTTGCTAGGGGTCGCATTGAATCTGTAGATTGCATTTGGTAGTATAGTCATTTTAACAGTATCGATTCTTCCTACTCAGGAACATGGAATATCTCTCCATCTGTTTATGTTGTCTTTTATTTCTTTCATCAGTGTCTTATTTTCTGTGTACAGTTCTTTTGTGTCCTTAGATAAGTTTATTCCTAGATATTTAATTCTTTTTGTTGCAGTGGTGAATGGGATTGATTCCTTAATTTCTCTTTCTGATTTTTCATTGTTAGTATATAGAAATGCAAGTGATTTCTGTGTATTGATTTTGTGTCCTGCAACTTTGCTAAATTCGCTGATTAGTAACTTTTTGATACTATCTTTAGGGTTTTCTATGTACAGTATCATGTCATCTGCGAACAGTGAGAGCTTTACTTCTTCTTTTCTGATCTGGAAAGTTATTTTTTAATGAGTGTACAGTTTTATTGTGGGATGATGAAAAAGTTCTAGAGATGGATAATGGTGATAGTTGCACAGCAGTGAGAATATATTTAATGTCACTGAACTGTAAGCTTAAAATGGGTAAAGGGTACACCTTATTTATATTTTACTGCAAGGAAAAAGTTGTAAAAAATTTGAATGATATGATTCAATTTATATGAAATGTTAAGAATAGGCAAATCCTAAAGATAGAAAGTAGATTCATGGTTTCCAGGACCTGGAAGTAGGGAAAGTAATTGCTGATGGGTTTGGGATTTCCTTTGGGGTGATGAAATGTTCTAACATTAGATAATGGTTGTGACTGCACAAATCTGTAAATATACTAAATACCACTGAATTATATATTTTAAGCGTAAGTTTTTTGTGTTATATGAATTATGTCACAATAAAGCTGTTATTAAAAAAGCAAATATTCCAGTGTGGGGAGAGAAACTTTAAAGACATTTTGTTTCTTAGGAAACGAGGTCTAAATTCTTAAGCCTTATTTTTAGATATTATTTTAGCCTTATTTTAGCGAGGTTCAAATCTCAGTTCTGCTGCTTTCTAGATGGATAACCTTGGATGACATGTTATTATACTTAACCCTTCCATGCCTCAGTTTCTTTATCTCTAAAATGGAGATACAGTACCATTTCAGAATGTTTTTATTATAGTTAAATGAGATAATGTATTCAAAGTCAACTTAGAATTTCTAACACATACATTGTAGGGATACTGTGACTTTTAGTTCTCTTTCTTTTAACCTTCTATGCCTCTTAGTGGTCTCTATATTTCCATTTTTAAAAGTAACATTTCCATAACTAGAGAAGCCTGTGTGCTGCAACTAGAGAAGCCGGTGCACTGCAAAGATGACCCAGCACAGCTTCCCTCCCCTCCCCGCCAAACGGCCATTTCCTTATCTACTTAGTTGAAATTAAACCTTTCTTTCATTTTAGTCCTATGCATTATTCATCAATTGTTTATTGAATACCTGTTATGTTTTAGGCTGTGGTCTAGATGCTGGAGATGCAGCAGTGAATAAAACAAAGTTTCTGCTTTTGTGGAGCATACATTTTAGTGAGGGGACCCACTCACTAAGGCACTTTCTCCTTTCAGTTTGTGTTATGCTTATTTATAATTAGGTATTATTTTCTGTTCCAGTCTGTAAGGACTTCTAGGGCAAGGACTGTATCCTATAATATTTTCAGTATCCAGCACAATACCTAGCTGATTTCATAATGGACTTTTAAGAAGCTTTGTGGCATTGAATCAAAAACATCTTATTAATTTCTTTGACTGTCATAGTAGTAATTTTCAGTGCTGCTGCTTTATACTTAAGTCACTTGAGAAACTTCAGTAAAATACATTCTGGGGCGCCACCCGTGTAAATCCTAATTAAGATTGGAATGGGACTGAGGAATCTCCATGTTTTATAAGCTCTCCAGGTTTAAATGCTTGGGATCTACTATTCCATAGCACTTAACACAGTGATTTACATGGAATGTGCTTAGTAGATGTTGGATGAATTGATTTATTGGTTGATTTATACACTAGCTTTTTCCAAACCAGATTCGGAACTTGTGGGTCAAATTGAAAAGAAAAAAAAATGAAAAAGTCATCTCAGCAAAACTATAATTTGCTATTATGAAAATCACTAGTATCCATCCTTTTTTCTTTTTAAGTGCTAATTCTTAATGTACTTTATCCAAAATAATTCTCCACATTTTAATAGGTACATGCATTTTTGAAAAAGCATTGGAAAAGTCTGAAAGGATTTATATCTAACTGATAAATAATATTTATGAAGAGAAAGGGGAATAGGTGGTAACCAGAGGAAATTTAGTTTAAATTTTTTGAATTATTTTATGGCAAGAATCTATTATGTATTCCTTATATAATAATGTAATTAAAATAAGTTAGGACTTCCTGGTAGCTCAGTGGTAAAGAATCTGCCTGCCAGTGCAGGGGACCCAGGTTTGATTCCTGATCTGGGAAGATCCCATATGCTGTGGAACAACTAAACCCATGCACCACAACTATTGAGCCTGTGCTCTGGAGCCTGAGAGGTGCAACTGGTGAGCCCATGCTCTGCAACAAGAGAAGCCACCACAATGAGAAGCCTGCCCACCTCAGCTAGAGAGTAACCCCTCCACTCAGTGCAATTAAAGACTGTGACTTATTCAACTGCATTTTGGTCAGTGACTTTTGTCTTTTAAATTAACATGGGTGGACAGATGTCATTTTACCTTTATAAATATGACTTAGGTAAGGAATTCTTAACCTAGCACCTATAAATGGCTTTCAAGGATCCAGGAACTCCTGAAGTATTTTCAGACTTTACAAATGCGTATGGACATTTTTTCAGAGAAGACAGTCCATAACTTTCATTTGATACTCAAAAGGATCCATAACTCACATAAGTCCAGGAACTACTAATTTATGCAAAAGACTTTGTTTTATTTCATAAAAATCGTGCAGTAAGTTCCTCTATTACCTTTGAGCCTTATGAATAGAATAGTTACTTTATTTTCTTAAAGGTTAACACAGCTCTGTTACTTGCTGTTTCTAATAAATATCTCAGTTTTGTCATCTTTCATATATTGATTCTGTTTTGCTACTTATCTAAGTGCTGCTAAGTTCCTTTTTTTTTTGTTATTAACAGAATGATGGCTTGACATTATTGTGCCATAGACAGCTAAGTTTTAATGATTTGCACTAGCTGAAATAAAATAATATCCTATGAGGTTAATGAATAGAGTAGGTCATAGCTACTTCTTTATTGAATTTTCCTATGGAATCAGATTTTTTAGGTTATGTTCCCTGGGAAATAAACTCTAAAATGGAGATTTGCTTGCAGGTTTATTGAGGAACAATACTTGTAATGGAGTGAGGGAAGCAAGATTAGGAGGGCAGAAGGATTGAACTGATGCAGTTGCAACAGAGATGTTAGTCCATATTTTGGGGAATTCTGGAGCTTGGATGACACTTCAGAGCTGTCTGGAATTGTTGTTATTCAGTTGCTGAGTTGTGTCCAACTCTTTGCAACCCCATGGACTGCTGAACACCAGGCTTCCCTGTCCTTCACTATTTCCTGGAGTTTGCTCAAATTCATGTCCAATCAGTCGGTGATGGCATCCAACCATCTTAGCTCCTAATTCCCCCTACTCCTCCATTCCTCAGTCTTTCCCAGCATCCGGTCTATGTGGCTGACCTGAGGGCAAAGGGGTGTAACCTTGGGTGGAGCAGTTTCTTTCTGCAGTAGAAATAGAACTACCCAGTTCTCCCCAGCTGCAGGAAGTGCTTTAAGCAGATGGTTTCCAGTTATCAGCTGGTTCAGGATCTGTCTCACCTACAGAGAGCTGCTTCACCTTAAGTCACAGTCTTCCAGGAGCAGTTTTCAAATGGCTGAGCAAGATGGGGGTATAAAGGTCCAGCTATTTTGGCCCGAGATGGAACTGTTTGACAGGCAGTACTTGTTCAGAGAACCGTTCCTGGTCGTCAGGCCTGCATTACAGTTTGACTTCTTCCTCTTCTCAGTCCTGCTTCTGCTGCCTTTCCATCACAGGTATTGATTTCTACTAAGCATCTTGTATCCCAAGCTCCCTCTCAGTTTCTGCTTTCAAAGAATGCAACCCATGGTACTTTGGTTGAGGGCAGTTTGTGAAGGAGGCCTTGGTTGTGAGCTGCTAGCATAAATGCAAAAAGGCAAAATGGCTGTCTGAGGAGGCCTTACAAATAGCTGTGAAAAGAAGAGAAGCGAAAAGCAAAGGAGAAAAGGAAAGATATTTCCACTTGAATGCAGAGTTCCAAAGAATAGCCAGGAGAGATAAGAAAGCCTTCCTCAGCGATCACTGCAAAGAAATAGAGGAAAGCAACAGAATGGGGAAGACTAGAGATCTCTTCAAGAAAATTAGAGATACCAAGGGAACATTTCATGCAAAGATGGGTTCAATAAAGGACAGAAATGGTATGGACCTAACAGAAGCAGA